>NW_027142375.1:5486215-5741215 GCF_026170545.1 Melanerpes formicivorus
TATTTTGGTATTCATTGATAGAAGAACTTGAGAAATGTTGAGGATATTTAAGAAAAGGTAGAAGCACCTCCTGCTTTGGATTAGTGGCCACACAAAACCCACCAGTGTGTCAGCCAGAGCCCTACCTTGTGACACCAGGAGTGGCTGGGCAGCAGTTTCATACAGAGCTTAGGGGTGATTTTCCTGCTGAATTGCTACAAGTGTATTGCATTAGTGCTGGGTTTATACCAATGAATCATGTCCACTTAGTAGAAAAACTTTTTCTTCAAACCTGTCATATTTCATTCAAGTATTCTAACTGTGTCCACCAGGGAGTTTTCTGTGCAGAGGTACTGGCCGAATGTTACTTGAAAGCTGGACGTGACTCAAGCACATTATTTTCACTTAATGTGTGTTGTCACCACCTGAAGCGTCTAGGACAAACAGAGGCATGTAATGACCAGACCAGGTCTGAAGCCTGCTGTCAATTCTTTTCTTATTACTGACTTAGGCTTTGTTCTTCTCTGAGCTGAGGTTTCAGATCTATCTTTGAAAGTGGTATTTTTTGCAAGACATAAATGTATGGATGTACCTTTGTGTCTGCAGAAGGAGCAGAATAGGAAGGGAACAGTGTCAACCTGTGTTACTGAAAGCATGTTCTCTTCATGAAGTGCAAGATGCGCTGCTGTTCAGGTCCCAGATGCTTGTCTTTACAGATGCTTGCCCTTGATGTCTGGTCCACTTCCTGCCTCCCATGAAAGAGGACACAGGTCTGCTAAGGCTGTGTTACATTGCTGCAGTCTCGGCAAGCATAAAATACCCATTGATTTAACTGAATGAGGAGTTAGGCTGGTACTGAGCCTGAAGAAGAAAGAGGACAAACAAAACCAAAACAACACAAAAAAACCCCCACACGAACCCACACTTACCCTAACTGCATAATGATTGGTATAGAGGAACAGACATTTAAAATTTATCACAGAAGTGAGAGTACTCTTGCAAGGCCATGCCCCACCAGAATGACAAAAGAGCAGGCATGTTTCGTAATTTGAAACTCAGGATTCCTTCCCATTTCTGTCTCTAGTGGTTAGAGCTCTTCACTCTTGCTGGATTACAAGTCCACAGGGACTTTTTAAAACTACTTATTCAGACTTTACTGGTTTGGATGTACAAGAGTTAGTTGCATTAAGCTGCAGCTTGGAAAAAAAACCCTGAAACCATTTTTATAGCATTTTTAAACTAACTTTATTAAAGGATAGCATAGAAGATCACAGTTTCTCTATTTTTACAGCTCTGCTTTGAAAAGATAATAAAGCTACTACACAGGACATGTATTAGGCCGGTGATTAATGTCTCTGTGTGTTACAACTTGAATGCTCTCAAACCAACTTTATATTGGTATGAATGAAAATGTCACATAATGAAACCGCAGAGGAGGAGTACAGTGCTAAGAAAATAATGTACACTGGTCTCTCACTAGGTAACATTTTACATGTAGCAGAGTGGGATAAACTTTTTTTGCCTTCCATATGGGGATCTTAAAGTACTTAAGATCAAAGAGGAGCTCTGTTTTGATAGAGTAATTGATAGAGGCTGGGTAATCCCATTACCCAGACCTTAGCAGGAAGCTGGGGGGCTTTGCATGCTGACAAATACAGTGGAAGTTTTAAAACAGCTTTCCAAGGAATATTCTCTAATCACAGATCTGTATTTTAGGCACTTGAGTTTTAATAGCTTGATTTTAAGATGAGATCCAGTGCTGAATATCTAAATAAATGTTGTTATTAGGAGGGAGATGGTAAGACAATCTCTTTTTCTTTAGGGAAGAAGAGATGTCTTTTTCTAGACATTGTTCAATGTCTAGATGTCAATTTAGGTTGGAAATGATCCCCAGAGGTTTTGTAGTCCAGGCCCTGGCCTCAAGATGGGTTAATCTCAAAGGTAGTAGAGGGTAATCAGGATCTTGTCTCTTTGGGTAGCCTTTTCCAATGCCAAGGTGCTCTGGTAAAACCTCTTTATTAAAAATGGACATTTTATGTGCTAAGTTCTGTCCATTAACTTTTTCCCTTTTAATGTGTATATAACTCCAAGGAGAGCCTGGTTCAAGGTCCTAGCTATACAAAACCAGCCAGCTTGCTCAGTTTCTTAGCACCTTTCATGGTCTAGCCTTGACCATCTTGGTGCTTCCCTGCTGAACTGGCTCCTCTTTCCCTCTCTCCCTGTTTGTTGGGGTTGCAGAAGTGGACATACTCTTCCAGATCTGTCCTCACAAGTGCCACAGAGAGAGGAGTAAACACTCACTCAGCCTGATGGCTGCCATTGTACTAAATGTAACACAGGCCATGACTAACCTCCATTGCTGCCATGATGCACTCCTCTTGCCCACCAGCATCTCCAGGTGTTTTTCTGAAGAGCTGCCATTCCTCCAGTTAGTCCACAGACAGTCCCTCAGGACAGGGTTCTTCTGTCCCATACACAAGACTTTGCAGTGGGTTTTGCCACCTGAGAAACCTGCTGGGATCAGGGTGGTTACCAACAGTATCTTTTGGAAGACAAGATTAGGACTGTAAGTGCTTGACAGAGATTTATTAGAAGTACCCAAGCTTTGGTGCTGCTGCAGAGGAGCTCCACCAGCTGTGACTTTTCCCAGATCTCCAGAGAAATGCTGCAGACAGGAGAACATTGTGAAAGGAAAGCCATGGATTTATAAGCTGTCAGTGGGAGAAATTTCACGTCTTTCTGTCATTCTCAAGACAAGTACAAGTACTTTGCCACTATAAAGACAGCGTTGGAGAGCTGGGGATGGCTGTTGCAGAGCTGTGGTTGTTTTCTTTGAAAGGAAGAGAATGCCACTTGCAGGGAGCTAAGATATTTCCCTTCCATCACCAATTCTTTGCTAGGAGGTAGCATTTCCTAAGCACTTACTTGCCTGCAATGAGCTGTAGTAGCAGTTCTGTACTTCAGAAAAAAACAGAAGAGGGAGCTCAGGCAGGCTAGTTTTCTGTCGTGTGTGGCTGACTGTTAAACACCAGAACCTGGAGTATCAGTCGTCAAGTATTCAGTTGCCCAGGTGCCCAGGTTGTCATGAGGAATTTTAATTTGTGTAAAGTGCCACCGAGGGTTTGCTACAAAAAGACTCACATAACCTAGTCAGCTTATGTCTCCAGTGTCATTTAGCTCACTTACAGATAAAACCACTAAGGGTTTCAATAATTGCATCACTAATAGTTTTTAAAACCATGGAGCATTAAGGAGCGTATGTTCTGCCAGGCATGTGAACGTAACAAGTGCAGCATTTTGCTATAAAACTGTTTGGGTTGGTTGGGGGTTTGGGGGTATGTGAATCCTCCATCCCTTTGCAGAAGTTTCATTCTGCACAGCAGATCCACAGGCTACAGGCGGTGCGGTCTTACAGCACCATGGGAGGAGTCGGGTCAAAGGCAAAGCTGTGAATACGAGCTGTGCTGAGAGGAGAGGAAGCAGTAAAGCAGAAAGGACTGCCTTCCTGCAGTACTGCCTCTTCTTGGTTTCCCCTTCTGCGGATGAGGAATCCCCCTCCCATCTCTGCTTCTCATATAAGAGCACAGATGCGATATTAGAGTGCCAGTGGAGCTGTGCTAATGGGGTTGAAGTCTAAATGAAGAGCCTATCCTGCAGAGCCAGCACTGTAGGTTTCATTGCCTGAGATGCATTACATGAAATACAAACCATATTTGGTGTATGCAGCATATTGTATGTGAAAAACAAACCAAGCGGCGAGGGGAACAGCGTGGTATTTGCCGGGCAGATCTACACTTCTGGATGCTAAACATGATTAGAGCAATCTCATCTTTAAGATTTACAAGTTGAAACCTGATCTGAGCACAGCCTGACAGTAGAAGTATTTTAATTGACGTGGCTACAGTTTGCTGCAGAAATTCTCTTTGCTGTGTGTGGATGTGAATCTTCAGTTTTCCCTTCGAACCTATGTAAGCACAAGAGAAAAGGGAACAGCATAGTATCTTTAGTCTGATCTCTGATGCTAAACTTCCAGGTTAGAATAGAATAGAATAGAATAGAATAGAATAGAATAGAATAGAATAGAATAGAATAGAATAGAATAGAATAGAATAGACCAGGTTGGAAGAGACCTCCAAGATCATCGTGTCCAACCCATCAACCAATCCAACCCACCTAAACAACTAACCCATGGCACCAAGCACCCCATCAAGTCTCCTCCTGAACACCTCCAATGCTGGTGAGTCCACCACCTCCCTGGGCAGCCCATTCCAATGGTTGATATTCTTTCAACAAGAGAGCAAAGACGTCTAATTACATGACTTCCATATTTCTTTCATACTGAAAAGTTTTAAACTAACCAATATTCCTTGGTCAGCTATACTGGGGCATAGAGGAGCTGTGTAGTATCACCACAGTATCCGTTCAGCTTCCAGAGAACAAAAAGAAATGCTGGGTTTAATTCAGAAGGCAAAATTATGTGAATCTTGAAGTCCTATTCAGCTTCATCTGTTTCAAGTGCAATGGTTGCTCTTGCACATCTCTAAAGCTACAGAAAACAGCTGATAGTTAAGTAAAGAAGGCAATTAGCCATTAAAGAGCAATCAAGAACATTACAGGGAAACAAAGAGTACGTTTAAAGGATGATGGCTAAAGGTTAGGTGCAGCCTGAAAGAAAATCAGGCCATGTAGAACTATTGAAACACTTGATTTCAGTATTTGCTGTACTAATTTGACATACTATTGGCACAAAGATCAGGTCATTACACTGAACCCACTTATGGAAGGAGAAATAGTGCTGTGCTGAAATATCTTCTTTCAAAGCTTCTTGTATCTTTTTTTTTTTTTCCCCCAGAGTTTTTGGAGTTCTTTCATTCCATTTGCAGCTGGGATTGCAATCTGCCTGCTTCACAGCAGAGAACCCTCACATCTAAACCAAATACTCCTCCCTACCGTGGGGCTGTTTCAGAGGCTATGTTATTGGAAGAATGTTTTGCAGCTCAATATAGACATTTGAATCAGTTCCATCTTCCCGATTTATAAACTGACAGAATCGTCACAAGTTTCTCATTTAGAGTGAGAGAGACTCCTTTCTCAGCATTTGGAATCATTTAACTCAGTGAGGAAATCAACTGTGAAATGCTGTGCAAGACTGGGCGGTAGTTTAGTTTTGCTTCACGAGTACGAATGTTGGTTGTCTGACCATTATGGTTCTGCAGTTGCTGGGACTGCAAGTATTTTGTAGGCTCAAAATTGAACAATGAAAGAACAACTAAGGAACACAGTTGTATTCATGAGAACTAATTATCTTCAACTTGGTGACCATCATGAATATGGCTGTGGACAAAAATGTAGCAAGAGGCTTTTTCTGTGTTTCAGGGGGTTTTCTAAAGCCCACACTTCAGCTGAAATAATCAGTGTTCACCTTTTCGGCTGTGTTTTTCTTCTCTTGTCCTTCATAGCTTTGTTATCTGCCCTGTAAACTTTCTTTTCCTCTTGCTTGCTTCTGTTTATGGTAAGAAAGCAGCTTAATTGTTTACCTCTGTATCATTTGCTTTGAATTGAGTCCAAAGAATTCATCGATCTTTCACTTCATTCAAAAGGGTACTCATTTTATTCACTTCAGAGTAGCAAACACATATTGGGAATTGGCTGAAAGGCACTTATTTTATTCACTTCAGAGTAGCAAACACATATTGGGAATTGGCTGAAAGGTACTCATTTTGCTCACTTCAGAGTAGCAAACACATATTGGGAATTGGCTGAACTGAAACATTTTTTCCCTCTTGTTTTGTTCTTTTCCATGGTGCATACAACTCTTTTGTAGGAGCTGATGACATGGGAGTGCCGGTTGTCAGAATCATGTAAGAGTATCTTCCCCAAAAGCAGCACATCATCATAGTTTAATTCTTTCTTGTACTGTTTAAACAGCTGTATCCTTGGTAACAAGACTCTGGGAGTTCAGTCTCAGTGTGCACTCCCAATTTTGCATTGCGTGCAATTGAGAACATCCTAAGTAGTTTTAGCAGCCAAGTTGTGCTTTCAGAAATAAACTGTATGACAAAGCAAATATGCATCAGCTTCTTAAATGATGGGGGGTTGACTGATAATGAGTCCTGCAGGGCCTGATGCTTTTATCAAATGCTGCCAGGCAGAAGGTAGGCTGAATGGAGTGACTAGTGCCAAAATCAGAACAGATTGATTTTAAATCGCTAGCACAACAGCTAGGAATGTGTTAGAAACTTCTTAGATGAAACTCTGTTGTGGGTGTCCCTGGAAAGCTCAGAGGGAGCACGAAAAGTGAGCTGTACAGAAACATTTGGAACTTGTTTCTCTCTCTACCTTACTTGTTAGCCTTCTTTGTGCATAACATTTTAATGGAGACACTGCAAGATGTTGCGAGTTTGCAAGATGGTTCTGGGGATGGGGCTGTATTTATCTACAAAGTACCTGTATGAGCAGGAAGAAACCTTTTGTGGAATCCTAATGCTATTAGATGATCTTTGTGGGTGAAAGGTTTATTTGGTTTTAATGCTTTTGGTGCTTACCTGTGTTATTTTGGTCTGCCTCAATAAGTTGCTGAGGATGGGTGTCCTGGAGTCTGAATACAGTGAATACAGTTCTCAACTGAGGGGCTGCAGTTCTGATAAAAAGCTACAGGAGAATGAGGCAACAGGAGGGAGTTGTGTGGTTTCAATCTGTGGAAAGTATCTCAGTTTGGTAAATTCTTGGAGCAAATAATTCTTTCCTAACACTGGTATTTTTTTATATATATATATATATATATATATATAAAATATATATAAATAAACATATATAAATAAATATGTATAAATAGATATTTATATATAAATGTGTATATATATATAATGTTAATGAACTATGTAAATTATGTTATTAGTCCCTTTAAAAACACATGATGGGCATCATACTGAAGAGGGAAAACAAAAGATGGAAGCTGTCCTCCTTTGGGTCAAAATTAAATTGCTGTCCCCTTCTGATGTGAAAGAAATGCCTAACCCTACTGGTTTGGGTGACCTGTAGGCTCCGTTAGCCGGGGAAGTCAATAAAATGCATCACAATTAACAATGTCTTCTTGATCTCCCATGGACTGGAACTATAGTGGATAATTGTCTAGTAGTGGGAGTTTTGCCATGACTAGCTTTATCATTTTGTCAGTTTGCTAATAAAAGGTCACCAAGGTTACAGAGCATCTGAGATTTACATATGGCAGATAAGAAAGCATTCTGGGGAGCCTGCTTCAGAGAGGAGCCTGGGCGTTTGTTGCAATTGACACCCATGCTGTGATTCCAGAATTGACAAGAAACGCTGTTACTAAGCGGATCTGCCGAGATAATTAGGATTCAGGGTTGCATTTTTAATCTGACTTGAGTCAGATAATTTATCACAGCAGTAGCAAGCTGTCAGGGTCACACAATAAATACTGATTATGGAAGAATAAAGATTAAGTGTGGCCTTGCAAAAAAATTAGGCCAAATAGTACTTAAGAAACATTTTATTTCAATATTTACAATGCTAATTCCATGTAATATTGGCAAAAAGATCATGTCCCTAAAATGAGGGAATGTATGAAAGAAGCTATTACCGTGCAGGAGTGTCTGTACTCAATAGCTGTTTAACTTTCAAATTTCTTTCCTAATTGATTGTAGAGAAATAGGGATTTTGAAAAGCTGCTTTAGCATGACTGTTCCATTCCCATCGCCACCGTAATAATTTGACACGTTAAGGAGATGAATATCCTGAAGGCAGACCTAATTTGTTCGCATTAGTATGACACTGCACTTTTAATTTACCACGGCTCTTGTTTTTCTTTCACACGCGGACAGTTTGTGGCACTCTCATTTAATTAAAGAAAACCATTTATTAAAATACACAACCTTGAGAACTGGGTTTGAAAGTCATGTAGCAATCGGGGTGTTAAGGATTCGGTGTTTCCCTAGTCGCCTACAGCTTTTCAAGGGTACAAAACCAAACGAGATCGCAGCGTTTCTGAGCGTGGTTCGTTTTCTTGAAGCCAGGGCAAAGATGAATAATGAATAGCTATGTATTGTATTCATAGTATCATAGTATCATAGTATCAGTAAAAGGTTGGAAGGGATCACAAGGATCATCTAGTTCCAACCCCCCTGCCATGTGCAGGGGCACCCCACACTAGATCAGGCTGGCCAGAGCCTCATCCAGCCTGGGTTTAAACACCTCCAGGGACGGGGCCCCCACCACCTCCCTGGACAACCCATTCCAGGGCCTCACCACTCTAATGGGGAAGAGCCTCCTCCTCACATCCAGCCTGAATCTCCCCACCTCCAGCTTCACTCCATTCCCCCTAGTCCTATCACTACCAAAAGAATTCCAAAAGAATATTAAAGAGATGCTGAATATGGTTTCCCAGCTAGGCATCTAATACCTCTTCAGCAATAAAAGACACCTCTAGCAGCCATGTTTAGTTGTGTGGTATTTCATAGAATCATAGAACCAATAAGGTTGGAAGAGACCTCAAAGATCAGCAAGTCCAACCTGTTACCATAGATCTCATGACTACTAAACCATGGTACCAAGTGCCACGTCCAATCCCCTATTGAACACCTCCAGGGATGGTGACTCCACCACCTCCCTGGGCAGCACATTCCAATGACTAACAACTCTCTCTGTAAAGAACTTTCTCCTCACCTTGAGCCTCAACTTCCCCTGGCATAGCTTTGAGTCTGTGTCCTCTTGTTCTGGTGCTGAATGCCTGGGAGAAGGGACCGACCCCCTCCTGGCTACAACCACCCTTCAGGTAGTTGTAGACAGCAATAAGGTTTCCCCTGAACCTCCTCTTCTCCAGGATGAACAACCCCAGCTCCCTCAGCCTCTCATAGAGCTTATGCTCAAGGCCTCTCACTAGCCTCATTGCCCTTCTCTGGCCATGTTATATTGCTTTCCTTTTCTTCTGTAAGTTCTTGACTTACTGTTTTTCTCTATAGTAGTTTGTTATTACTGAAATGTCTACAACTGCATACTGTCAACTCTGCTCAGCTGAAAAAAACGTCCTTTGACATTAGCAGCCTTGCCTTTTAGAATCCCTTTTGATTTGCTTTGTGGCATGGAATATTTCATGTAGAGTGACTGATGTTTCCACTTTTCTGTTGGCAGCATTTGTGGCTAACTCATTATTTTGGGTCTGGAAACAGAGTTTGTGGTCCTTTTTTATAATGATGGGACTCTGGTAGTCATCTGCTTAAAGAGAGCACTAATTACTGGGCAATTCCCTCAGGTGAAATTGAGAGAATGAAGCATGGGTGAATGGCACATAAAGAAGTAATAAGTTAAAATCTTAGGAATAATATACATTTTGAGGTTAACTGTAAGGAATGTAAAATATGTTGAAGTATTATTTCATTTCCAGAAAGTAAGCAGATGGTTTTCAATTGTTAGAAAGTCTTTAAGAAGCTTTGTGTGCATAGATTATTGAGGTTCAATAAGAGCAAGTGCAGGGTCCTGCAGCTGGGTCGAGGCAATCCCAGGCACAAATACAGGCTGGGCAGTAACTGGCTGGAAAGCAGCCCTGAGGAGAGAGACTTGGGGGTGCTGGTGGACAAGAAGCTCAACATGAGCTCTCAGTCTGCACTTGCAGCCCACAAAGCCAATCAGATCCTGGGCTGCATCAGGAGAAGTGTGGCCAGCAGGTCAAGGGAGGTGATTCTTCCCCTCTACTCAGCTCTGCTGAGACCCCACCTGGAGTACTGCCTCCAGTTCTGGATCTCCTATTACAAGAGGGATGTGGAGGTGCTGGAACGTGTCCAGAGAAGGGCCACGAGGATGATCAGAGGGCTGGCGCACCTCTCCTGTGAGGACAGACTGAAGGAGTTGGTGCTGTTCAGTCTGCAGAAGAGAAGGCTCCGAGGTGACCTAATTGTGGCCTTCCAGTATCTGAAGGAGGCCTACAGGAAGGCTGGGGAAGGACTTCTCAGGATCTCAGGTAGTGATAGGACTAGGGGGAATGGAATGAAGCTGGAGGTGGGGAGATTCAGGCTAGATGTGAGGAGGAGGTTCTTCCCCATGAGAGTGGTGAAGTCCTGGAATGGGTTGTCCAGGGAGGTGGTCGAGGCCCCATCCCTGGAGGTGTTTAAGAGCAGGCTGGACGAGGCTCTGGCCAGGCTGTGATAGTGTGGGGTGTCCCTGCCCATGGCAGGGGGGTTGGAACTAGATGATCCTTGTGGTCCCTTCCAACCCTGACTGATACTATGATACTATGATCTTCTAAATGGGTATGTGGGTGTGTGACTCTGCACTGACTCTTCTGCTCTACCGATATAAAACTTTAGTCTTTTGTAATAATCTGATTTGCAACCATTGAACAGCTTAACCTTTTCTTGTTATTTGTATGACTGCCAGGAAGACATTCTCATAAAAATAACAATAACAGTAATAATGATTTTATGATTACTTAACATTATTTTCCAGGTAATGAAGTGATGTGCTCCCACACCTGAGTAACAGGGAACAGAAGTGTGTATCACTGCAGCATTTTCTTGTGGGAACAGCACACTGTGTGTGAGACTCTAATGCTTGGGCCACAGGATATTAAAGCTAGAATTGAGGCCAACAGGGAGAGCAGAGCACTATGCTGACTGCAGCATGTAAATAGCTTATTACTATTGCTGTTGGGTAATGAGTGCTGAGGACCGCTAACTAAAGACACAGCTTTTATGGACTCAGCAGTCTACCCTGCCCAAGTCTGGGGCAAAGTTTTCGAGTTAACATTGTTAATGCATTGTTAATTTTGTGTTAATAATGTAAACAAATCCTGGGAAGGTGTGAGCTTAAATTCTGCACAGTGAAAGAGCTGTGTTTGCAGGCAGGTTGGGAATCACATCTGCTCAGAGGGCATTATTTAGGAATTCAGTTTCAAATAGTTCCTTTCATAGTCTAAGTACAAGGGACAGTGGCTGGAGTTGTGCCTGGAATAAAACAGGAGAAAAAAGGGAGGCCACTCCTTGGAAACCTGGCAGCTCTACACCCTGCAGAACCTCTGGGTTGCTGTTCTCTAGATGTGTGTCTGTCAGGTAAGGATTGGAAAGGGGGGAGCAGGCAGAGAGGGGTGCTGAGTGCATGGGCAATGGAGAGAGCATATTAGGTCAGGCTTGCTTGATCTAAATGCCTGTCTCTTGGGCATCTTTCTAAGGAGCTCTCACCCCATCCACACTGTGTCTACCGCTGTCATCTGCTCCCAGTGGCAGTGTATTAAGTACACCTGCCTTGGCGTTGGTGTGGGCAAATGACCTCAGTGACTTTGCTTTCTGCACACAGCCATCTTCTTTGCAGGAGCTTTCCAAGAACATGAAGTTTCACAGCTGACAACCTGAGCAACACACATAAATCCTCTTGTACAAAAACTGGCAGATATGGTGTCAACCTGCCTTTTTACTGTACTGATCTATTTATTACTAATACCACTCTAATATTAGCAGAACATCATTTACATCCATGTTTGTCAGAAAGGTTGGTTGGTTTTGTCATGTTCATTTACAGACAAGGGGAGAATAAGGTCAGAGGAAGAGATAACATTTGTCTGTCTTCTGTAGTGGTCTCATAGTGATTAATTGATGAGGTCTTAAGCTTACATTATACCATATGTTATGAGCAGTTAATTCATTATAAAATAGTAGAATAAAATAAAAAGCAACTCCAGCATGCTTGTGGCCCTGACTTGGAACAGACTTTAATCATACTCCTTGAACGCTGTTCAGCTGTCCCACAGTACAGTGATTGATGTCAATGTGCAGATTGTAAAAGACCAAATGTGATGTGTTGGAAAAGTTATTTCCAGTTGAAGTAAAGTGAGACCAGTGCCATTGCAGTGAGCATTGATATTCTCATGGGATAGGGTGCAGGGCAGCAAGGCACAGTGAAGGGAATAAAGTCTTGTGTAAGAGAAGGTTAGACCTTTAGAGGCTACTTAAAGCTAGGACAGAATGGATTGGTTTTCATAAATGTTATATGAAGAGTAAACAAGCAGGGAGGAGAACTACCCAAAGTAAAGAATCATGTAGCTAGCAGGACAAATGGTTATCAATTTGTTCATGGATCTGCTGAGGCTGGAAATTGGAAGAAAGTTCTTCACTTTAGTTGTTCTGACCTTGACAATTCAGTTACTTTAGAAATTCTGCATATGAGGCACGCTTGTGTGCTCTGAGGCTTCACCAGCAGTGACTAGCTTGGATGATTTGTCACAACAGTTTAAAATGCTTTGAAAATTCTTTTGCCCATGGTGTATTTGAAATACAGTATCACTTAATTTCAGAGTGGAAAAACCAGAGGAGTTTAAATGTATTTAGCAGTTGAACCCCCAGTCTTTGATTCCTAGAGTACTGTGAGCTGTACGGAAATCTAAATGTGAATAAATATGTATCTAGATTTGGTTAGCCAACACTCAAGACATGAAGAAATACCATTCTACACTTTTATAATGCATGTTACAGCTGTATAAATAGAAATAAGGAATCTGTCACATCTCAGATGGCTTTTTGCACTGTCTCAGATGGGCCTTAGGTGGTGCTGTTGCATTTTTTGCTTTCAGCTGGTGCTGGCTTTACAGTCACTTCCATTCTGCTTTGCTTTCTAGATGATACTAGGAAGGTAGGAATAGTTGGCTGCACCAATATTTGTAACATTTGCCAGGGTGGAACACTAAAACCTCTTGTAGGGTGCACTTTATTTCCTCACTTGAAAGCCTTTAGCACCTTTGCATAAAAGGCAAGCAGCCCTGAGCTCTGCTCACGGCGCAAGGCCTGTCTTGTCCGACGCGTGTGTTTTTTTTGTCTAACGGTGTATAACAGCGAGTATAAAAATAAATTAAAGGCACAGGATTGAGTAAAACCTTTCAGAAATTAGGCTCAACATGTGGCATTGATGCTGGTAGCTCACAAGTCTTTCAACTTTCCATATGGCTAATTAAAAAGGGAAAAAAAAAGTGGCTGAATTTTCGCAAAGAAATGTGTATGTCACATTGGCAACTTGCAGAGTGCCTCCTCTGTTAAAGGACCTAAACACAAGTTTTACATCCAATTTCCTGCCCTTATCTTCCCTATGCCAGCTCACAGTGTGGTTCATTGGGAAACAGTTTGCTTTTCCCCCCACCTCCTTTTTTTTTTTTTTCCACAACATAAAAAAAAAATCCCATGAAGGTTTTTTCCACTACAACTGCCTACCCTTTATGTTCTGCAGCCTGCCAAGCTTGCCAAAACTCAGCAGGTAGCCCACATGGTATGCATGTCTGTGTGAGAACGCTCCCCTGATGTGGACAAGATGTTGGTTGTAAAATGAAGCCAACATCTTGTCCACAAGTGTGCAAAAAAATATCCTCAATCTGGACAGACATGTTTTTTTAGGCTGAATGCATGGACTGTACTAATTCAAAGACTAACCCTTTTAAAACCAGGGGAAAATAATTACAGAGTTACAGGGCCAATAATGCTATCAGTAGTAGTAAGCTGCAGACATATTTGTTAATCTGAGACTATTTGGTTAGACTTTTACTGCCCTTGTATTTACAGTCATTCTTTTGGCATCTGTAGCTTCAGGGGTTTTATCACTGCTATTTTAGTCTCTACAACCTGGGCAACTAATGTAACCCCAAGATTGTGGACTAGCAAGAAGCAGTAATTAAGAGGAGGGATGCTGTTGTTTCAGCCTGTGGTTAGCCCAGAACTCCCTTCAAGATGGATATTTTTGCTCTGCGAGCTGCACGAGGTGCAAGAGAAAGAGAGACGTGCACATGAGGTGCCAGAGACAGGGAGGGATAGCAGTGACAGAGAATCTTAAACCAGACTCCCATACTCCAGACTCTTGACATAAATGCCTGAGGCAAAGTTGGTTGCATAACCAAAACAAAATCAAAAAAGTCCTGCAGGGTTATTCCCTGGAAGTGTGTATGCCTCGTATTTTCCAGAGGAAAATTGTCAAAATGTTCTGATTAGTCTAAAATTTGGAAGTGTTAAAGTTAGTTTTTCTTATGGGAGCAGACAAAAATATTGGCATAGTACTTAAAGCTAAACTTCAGTGTTTTTACTTATTTTAGGCAGAGGTATGGTAAAGGACAAATTTGGTTTAGTTTTTACTTTGATCTTCTCAATTTAGGTTTGTGATTTAAGCTTTTCAAGCTTTCAGATTTTGAGTAATTGTATAAATTGAAGGTGTTCTGGATTTCCTAGATCTGCCTAAAACTGTAAGTTTTCTTTGATCCATGCTTTTTCCAGAAATTCAAAACATTCCACTATTGCATTACACCTAGGGATGCACAAAGTGATTTGGTATATCTACACCTCATCTCAAGACAAAAACTCCTGCTGGTCCACACAGCCCACATGCTGAGCTCGTTAGGGTGGCAAGTCAGGATTCACTCTGCTTTAAAGGACGCCTTTCCCTGTGATCTGATAGTATATGCTTAGCTTAGCTGCTTCTGTTTCTCTCATCTGCTCTTCCAGCGTGTGTGTTAGGGCTTAGGACACCTGGACTCCAGAGCATTTCCTGCACTAGTGTGGGTGCTCTGCAGAGGTAACCTTGGAGCTGCAGTTTTCTGCTTGAAGTTGGTGGAATATGGGGATGCTTAGCATTCCTGGACATTTGCAGTAACACCGATTCAGGCCACTTACTTCATTTACTTTAGGCATCCCATTTAGGGTTCTGGTTTGATGACTGTCTTTTTTTTCAAAATAAAATGTTACTTTTTTCTCTGCAAAATACATAGAGCACACTCTCCATGTACTTGCATTATTCAGCAAAAGCCCACAAAGCTTTGAGCTCTCTGAACGCGTTTACCTGCCATGTGCACACATCCCTTTGTTTTTTTGGTAGACACAATGCTCAACAGCTTTGAAAGAATGCTTGACTGTTTCAGATTTGCAAATTATTATCTAGCAAATGTTTGGGCAGGCTCTTCCACACAGTGTGTATCCAGATCATCAAGGTTCATGGTTGGGGGGGGGGGTGTGTGGTTTAAATAGCTCCAGGGTTTGTCTTTGTTCGTTTCGGTTTGAATTTTCTTGCTATATAAGATTTAAAAACTGCACTTCAGCATAGCTTTCTGAAGGAGAGACAAGAGTGGGTAGAATTATTTATTTTATTTGTAGAATAAGATGAAACCATTAATACATATGGGGAATTTATTATGAGTGATTCATGCTCTGTTTTGGAGAGGTGAGTTTTTTTCATTTCTTTATAAGATCGTTCTTGATGCACCACGACTGTCCTGAAACAAAGACTTCATACTTGTCTTCAGCCTGCAAGAGAACATCATGGTGCATGTAAAACTCCTTGATTGTGCATGACATTGCCAAGTTTGTGATCTCTTGCACCTAAAGAATAATCTGGTTTTAGGCATGTCATTGTTTTTGGCAGGCAGGTATTTCACAGGATGTAATGGAAACTTTCTTCTGTCCTGAGTCCGCTGTAGACTATGTGCTGTGCCCATTCATATGCTGGAAAGGAGTTTTTCATTTTTCTTCATAAATGTCAATTTTGAAGTTTCATTTCAGTCTATTACAGGTGAACATGGCTCATAATTTATGTGTTAACACTGACAGACTACAAATAATAATCTGTCTTGGAAGAGCAAGACAGAAAATCACCCAGCATATTAATTACCACTGTCAAGAGAAGACTGGCCATAAATTTGCTATCAAAGACCCCAATTTCTTAAGCATCTTAAATGCTCTGTTAAAAAGTTTGCCCTTGGAGTTACATGTTAGATAGTATGTATTAAAATGTAACTCTGATTTGATTTTATTTAATACTAAGGTTTTTTACCCTGTAAACATCTTTTTAAATAACAAAGTGGTACAAAAGTTGGGGGTGGGTGGGGTGGGGGGGTGTCACTGTTCTCTAAGCAGTATAGACATTCTGTACAAACTTGACAATAAGCATATAATATTACAGTTACTTACTGGGTTTGGTTATTTAATGTAACTTGAGAAGCACCTGAAAAGCTTAACAAGGCCGAGAAAAGGACAGCAACCTCCATGACAAGGTGTAGATGTGGTGCATCATACAGCATGGCTGAGCCACAGCTTTCTCTGTGTGCTATGGTGTCTCCAAATCCCCAACCTGTAAACTGCCTATGTTTGAGGAGCAGCACGTGCCCTGCTAACAGGGGCAATGGGTGCTTGGTCATCCTACATACCCTGCATGGCTTCAAGGCCATACAAGGTCAGCTCGCATGAATGATTCCAGTAGATTCCTTGTAGACCATTTGATTTTGCTCCCTCACAGAGGCAGTAGGTGGTAGGGGATTCAGACATGGTATGTCTTGACCACCTCACTTGTGTTATAAGTGGGCCACTCTTGAGTTCTGCTTTGGAAAGTTGCACAGGTTTAAACATTTCCCTCCTTTCTGTGGGTTGGAAGTTGCCTGCTGCCATATCTCCACTGTTAGCTACATGAGGCTGGGATGAGGTCTGAGGTTTGAAATGTGGACCCCAGCCCTCAGGCTGGGGCTGAGACAGGTGGAGGTTTGGGCTCAATACCAAGTCAAGTGTTACATGAGGATTCCTAAGTGATTAGCAGTTTGAAGAACCCAACTTGCATGGACCTTGTTTTGGGAAAACACTGTAGCTATTGAAAGTCAGTGGGATACGGTGAATGTTTGGAGATTTGTCTGAGGTTCCAGTCATGGTTGAAACAGCTCTAAACACTGAAAGAGGATCTGGGTCTAAACATGGAGGGAAATGGGTCACAGATGAAAATGAAGACGAGAGCAGGGAATAACAGAAGACGCAGGAGTTTGTGTTTATTGCAGTAGGAAGTTGAAGGAGGTGGTTTGCATGTCCTTAGGAAATCCAGCTTCATTAGTTCCATTCTTTACATAACTTTTTCATTTCAGCTGGATGGGTAGTGGACTCACAATTGCAGACTGATATGGTGACAAATAGCTTTTAGAGTTTTGTACTGTTTACATCCTTTCCTTTTCTCCAGTGTATCTCAGCAATCGCTCCCATGGTGTACATCCAGCCCCATGCCTGGATTGCTGTATGGGAACAGGCAATGGAAAGACTTGTCTTCCAGAAAAATTTATTTGAGGAATATTTGGAGAGAGTCTGTGATGAAGCAAGTCAGTCTGAAGCTGTCATCACTTTCGTTTGGCATAAGTCAGCGCTGCTGCAAAAAGGGATGATTGCCTCTCCCTGCTCAGGATGCCTGTTCCCTTGGTGTGCTGTCTTTGTGCATCTGACGTGGTTTTGGTTGGGTTAGCTTTCACTTGGACCAGGCCCATGTTCCAGCTTGCCCACAAGCACGCAAACACTTCTGCTGGGAAGAGACAGTGGTGACAACAGGCAGGTTGGTGTGGAAAGAAAGGTGGAACCATCTGCCTTGCCCGACAGCAGCAGGGAGTTATGCCAGGCAGTGGGATTGCAAAACCATCACCTCCACAGGGACAGTGGGAGAGTCAGAGCCAGGGTCCAGGGAGGTCTGGTGAAGAGCAATAATCAGGACTTCTTTAAAGGACTTCTGAGAACCGTTGAACTATCATGTTGTGCCACTGAAATTACTTGTTTTTCAACCACTATTTTTCAATAATTGCTCAGTATTTATAGTGTCACTGACTTCTGACAATTTTGGTAACACAGTACTGGGCCTTTTTTCCCCCCTTTCTTTTTCTTCTTGTGACTGGGTCCCATTATTGCACTCCTTTAAGGTTTAGGACCACTGCACATAGGGGTACAAGCCTAAGTTAAAAGATGCTGCTTGCCCTAGGAGCTGAGCATGTAAACCACGATGCAGAGAGGAGAGAGGGTGGGAGCTGGATGAAAGACACTTAGAACAGTCATCAAGCATTACTAGCAGGCATTACAGAACTTCTAGTTTGCACTGAGATGAACTAGTTTGAATTAGATGATGTCCAGCAAAAATAAGTAAAACTGCAGATCTTACATCTCTTACCTGCATCCAAGGCTTACTTGACAATGAATGAAATTGACTTTCCAGAAAATATAAACATAACAAATTCAGGATTAACTTTGAAGTGCAGGCAAGCAGACTTAGCTTCATCATATTTGGAATCCTAAACATACCGTGGAGAAGCGCTCCATGTTTTTTCATGTCGCTAACCAAAACACAAAGACTGAATTGTGATAAAACAAGATAAAACCAGAACACTTTGGTTAATGTTTCCACACCAATTTGAGATGCTGGTCATTGTATAAATGACTGTCTTCCACTCGTGATAACCTACAAGTTCCTGATGGGATGACTGTCAGATACTGGACATGATCCTAGAATAGAATAGACCAGACCAGGATGGAAGAGACCTTCGAGATCATTGTGTCCAACCCATCATCCAACTCCATCTAATCAACTAAACCATGGCACCAAGCACCACATCAGGTCTCCTCCTAAACCCCTCCAGCCTCACCTGGGGAAGATTTCTTTTGGTTTGATGCTTTCCAAGGGAAGAGCTCCACGTTACCACGACACTGCATCTGCAAGGACTGAGTTTGGGAACTCGTGTTGTTAAAGATTTCATTAGTTTGAGCTGATTCCTTATGAAAGAAAATAGAAGGTCTGTCAGATGGGAAGAATTAGTAAAATCCTACAATTCCACTATTAAACCTTGTGGAAAGACAGTTACAGTGCAAGAATAGCTTACAAGGGCATGTGATTTTGCAATTTTCTTTCTGAAAAGCAAGGGGGGAAAAAGTAAGATTGGGTGCAGAAACCTAGACCCTGTCTTCAGTTCTTCTGGAGTGACATTTTACAATCACTTACCTCCTCTCCTTTGCACAGCAGAATGCCTTGACTGATAATAAAGATGCTGAAGAATGAAAAAGCAGTAAAAATAATGCAGTGTGTAAAAGTAGCTTGGTTTGATACTTTGTTTTTCAGATTTGCCTTTGAAATTACACAAGGGCTGTTTAGAACTATCTGGTGGATATAAGGTGCTCTTCAGAGATGAAAATGGGGAGGACAGTGACAGTCTGAGGCTGGGCTCAATTTCTCAGCACTGGCTTGAGGGAGTTTACATGAGGAATGTATAACTTGTCCTGTAAAGCTGTTCCTTCTTATCATCCCTAGAAGTAGCCTGGGAATCTTTAAAGAGAAACGTTTCTGGAATTTTTTTAAGCTGTTTGGGTTTGGCCAACCCCACTGTGCCTGGGCAATAGTGAATGCCCTGCCATGCTTTTGGGTAAGTGCATGACCACATAAACTAATGGAGGAGGAACTTGGGATCTGAAAATGAATATGCCTAGTTCCAATGCAATTGGATGCAATTTATAATGCAATTTATAATGTCAGAATAATCAAGTCCTGAAAAGGTACAAGTAAAAGAAAAGTCTTTCAGTCAGAAACCAGTTGTTAGTGTGGTCTTTTGTATGTATTGGAATGGGCTGCCCAGGGAGGTGGTGGAGTCACCATCACTGGAAGTGTTTAAGAGGAGGCTGGATGAGGCACTTGGTGCCATGGTTTAGTTGATTAGATGGTGTTGAGTGATGGGTTGGACTTGATGATCTTGAAGGTCTTTTCCAACCTGGTCTATTCTATTCTATTCTATTCTATTCTATTCTATTCTATTCTATTCTATTCTATTCTATTCTATTCTATTCTATTCTATTCTATTCCATTCCATTCCATTCCATTCCATTCCATTCCATTCCATTCCATTCTAAATATTTAAGGGGTTCTAGGCAGGCAGCTCAATACTTAAGAGCCAAATAAAATCTGTTGTACTAGATTGGGCTAAAATGTACTAAAAGCAGCCCATGTTAGAATTCTGGTTTATTTCTCATTAGAGTGTAAATCGCAAAGCTTTATTTGGAATAAATTTAGTTTGATAAAAGCTACCTCCTGCGATCTAATAAATCTAACAAAATTTGTTAGCATGTGAAATCTAATAAAATTCCTTAGTATGCTGTGATTCAAAATTTCTAGAAAGGTTAAGGAAAATGTGGTTAAGCCTAAATAAAAGATTATTAATTGTGTGTTTATTCTAGACTTAAGCCATGTTAGCAATTGTATTTTCACTTTGTTGTTCAGCAGTTGCAAATGTACCAAAAATATTGGCAGAGGCTGTTCCTTAAGTGGAAACAGATAGCCTTAAACTTAGGAGAGTCTTGAAGACAACCTATTTAACTATTAAATATATAAATCCTCCCACTAATATTAGAGAAATCAAATGATTATTTTCTGATCCTTTTACAACCTTGCAATACAATGTATCGTTTTAAGCCCTCCAGAAAACGTACAACACAAGCCGTGACTTGAAGGAGCTTGTTATTTGGGCACTAAGTTTGTTGCCCCTGAAGATGGTGATTCGTTTGGTGTACACAGTCTTCTTGGCTTTTGGAGGTGAATAGCAGTGGGTTTCTAGGTAGAAGTGCTGTACTGAGGAGCCAAAAGAAACCTAGGACTGTATAAATAAATAAATAGAGGAAAGCATATCTGGTTTTGTGAAGGCAACACAAGAGTATGTAGGTGCATGTAGTGGGCTAGCAGCTACACCCAGAAACTCAACTGAATGGACTATTACCAAAAAAAGAGCAAAATAGCAAGCATGTTTTCCCTGAGTTTGGTTCAGGCTGCTTGTTTTAATGTGGTGTTGCCTTCCCCTGCTGTGTTTCTACAGCACAGTTGGAGAGCATTCCCCAGTTGAGTTCAATGGGTAGGAAAGAGATTTACATGTTTTCTTGTATTGCCATTTCACCTGCAAGTAAATTAAATAGAACCTAGTTTTGTTTAAAATATCAGCAGAGGTTTCCTCCAGCAAACATGAAGTTAGTGTTTTCTTTCTCTGAGTTGACATCTGTCACACTGTAAGAGGTGTGCTCCTTTTTCACTGGTGTATGTGAGAAGAAACTCAGAATTTCCCACATTCGGCTTAACCTTTATACCAAATTTCAAGCTAGTCTCCCACCACCTCCCCTTCTCTCATCGGAGTCTTACACCTCCTGCTTTATATTATTTAATGTTTTTCATTTTTGAAAGAAGACAGTGAGATAATATCTAATGAACCCAGAAGTGATGATTATCCCAACAGAGAAACCAGTTGTGGGCTCTTTCGTCAGTTCCTGGACGATGATGATAGAGGAGTGGGAAAAGTACATTCTGGTTCAGCTGTTTATTCCCACATGTAGTTACTAGTTTCTTAGTGATGTTCGTTTCCTTGACTAAGAATTGCAAAACCAAGAACAACAGTGGTGAAATAGCCAGGCTATTTGAGACTACTTTATTCCAAAGTGGCAATAAATTAAGACACATAGGGAGCTAAATCTTTATGGTTCTTCATGCTGATTTTCTTGATTGTCTCCCAAGTTTTTTCTTGTTGGGTTTTTTTTTCCCTCAAAAGTGAAACAAAACTGCCCCAGAAGCAACTATTCTTCACGCTTCTTAAAAGGCAAGGGTTTGTGAGTCAAAACATCTCTTTCGTTCACCTGTTAAAGTAAGTTCTTAGGATGACAACAGAGAAGTGCCATGTGGAAACAACTGCAGTATGGATGTTATACATCTTTCACAGTCTGTAATTTAGCATTTTGGAATGAAAACTTAATACTTTATGTCTTCTGTGCTAGAGGAGGCTCTCCAAAACTTGCCTGAAGCGCACACATGCAGCCTTGTCTTTCACTCAGCCACAGTGCCCCAGTACTGTCCTTTTCTTAAAGGCACAGCCTCAAACGGTCACACACTTGTACAGTATTTTTTCCTAAGTATCTGATAGCAGGAAGGTAGTTTTGACATGTGGCCTCATGGGATAAGCTGTATTCCACAAACATGGAATTTAGAGCCAACTCTGTAGACTTAAGAGTGCTAACACTCACTGCCTCCCTTGTATACACTTTACCTGAAAGTTCAAGTTTCTCTTCCCTACCTTACCTCTTACGTTTAATTTCCCTGGAAAGTTGACTTTTTTAATGAAAACTGGGGCGGGGGGGGGGGAGGGTGTAACCTACTGATGTTTAGGGTAAAATGAACTCTGTGATGTGAAAAAAAAAATGAGTGAATCTGGTTGGCAGTGTCTTCATCATTACCTAATAGCTGATATTGAGAAGATGTTCACAGTAACAAGAGATTAGATTTGCCAGGGAGGGCCAAACTGCCTTCCTCATTAATCAGCAGAGGTGAGAGCTTCTTGAAGAGATAGTTCAGACTAGCCAAATTAAGCCTTTTCTCTGTATCAACAGCAATATCAGTGGAGTAAATCAGAAGCATCAGGTGAGTGAAGTACAGTGGGCTGGAGAGGTAGATTAGGAAATTTATGTTCATTGCATGGAGATAGCAACTTGGAAAGTGTAACTGGATCTCAGTAGCTAATGGAAGGACATTATTTCCAACCACACAACAGTGGTTTCATCCTTATCTCATGGAGTAGCAGCTCTCAAGTAGCTCTAGAGCAGCTCTTACTGTGTCCAGTTCTGGGCCCCTCAGTTTAGGAAGGAGGTTGACTTGCTGGAGCATGTCCAGAGAAGGGCAACAAAGCTGGTGAGTGGCTTGGAACACAAGCCCTATGAGGAGAGGCTGAGGGAGCTGGGGTTGCTTAGCCTGGAGAAGAGGAGGCTCAGGGGTGACCTTATTGCTCTCTACAACTACCTGAAGGGAGGTTGTAGCCAGGCGGAGGTTGGTCTCTTCTCCCAGGCAGCCAGCACCAGAACAAGAGGACACAGTCTCAGGCTGCGCCAGGGGAGGTTCAGGCTGGAGGTCAGGAGGAAGTTTTACACAGAGAGAGTGATTGCCCATTGGAATGGGCTGCCTGAGGAGGTGGTGGAATCACCGTCACTGGAGGTGCTCAGGAGGAGACTTGACAGGGTGCTTGGTTGCATGGGTTAGTTGATTAGGTGGTGTTGGATGATAGGTTGGACACGATGATCTTGAAGGTCTCTTCCAACCTGGTTCATTCTAAATTCTAAAATTCTAGAGAGATCACCACAATTTAAAACTGTGGACAGGCCCCTCATTAAATTACCTGTATCAAGATTTGCAAAGCTTTTGATAGTATAGGGTGGATCCTTAGGAATACCTAACCTTTTTTCAGCTATAACACAGGCAAGGAAGTTCTCTCACCACCTGCAAAGGAATTGCCCTGTTCTTGTAGCATAAATGAGTGTAACCCAAACTCTGTACTTTGTGATTTGAAGTAGAGCATACATTCTAGAAAAACATCCAATATTGATTTGAAGCCAAATGACAAACTTCATTTCACTTGGCAATCTTCCTCACTGTTCAGGTGTTGGGGTTTGAGGGGTTGTTTTTTTAATTTGAAGTCAAAAATGTTTCCAACTCCCATCTTTTATGAATGTTCATAATCCACAGTGACTGGATCATTAAGGTAGTCTTTGAGAAGTAAAGAGCTTTTTTTAAGTGCTCATCTAAACTAAATGTTCAGCCTTTGTTCTGTGGCTGTTGTGGTATTTGCGTGCTCTGGAGAAGACTCCTTTTTTTTATTGGGTAAAAATTTTCCAATTTCTAATTTGCTGTGATAGCCAAAGGCTCAAGAAGATAAGTCAACCACTGCATCAACTCTTGGAAAGGAAATCAGCAGAACATGTCTATCTGGTTTAGCACCAGATTTTGGCAGAGAGGCAGCGTTCTCAGTAGTAAAACGATTAATGTGGATAAATAATGTTTCGTTTGCATATGGAGGTTTTTAGAGTGTTACCAGCTAATGACAGTCATTAATCCATTGGTAAAGTGAGTCTTGAGCTTTCTGTTCTCATCTCTGGTTTTATTTTGTTTACTTGAATGGATTTTTAATGTGATAATGGCCAGATTGTTTTTGATAGCCTGATGTCATGGCTGATTGAACTGCTGTTTCTTCCATTAGCTCTCGTCTGCTCATCACTGCCAATATTATTCTGCGTAGCTTCCCTCCTCCACTCCTGTATCAGTTGGGTGGGTTGGGGGACAGGAGGGTTAGTGTTCAGGGGGGTTGGTTATTTTCTGGCAGAGTTTGCTTTAAATTTTATGCTTTTTGTGTTCATGTTTCTGCCATTAAGTCATGACACTGTGGTGTGGTTTTCCTCTGCTATGCTGAAGATACTCAAATTTTATTTTCTCTTAATCCTCATCACCTGTCCTCTCCCATATTCTGAATGAGGAAAGCATTGGCATTGTTGAAATTATGCTCTAGCCCATAAGAGTTGGCAGCAGTACTCTAGAGAGGATGGGGGGAGCAGTCTGTAGATGTTGCTAGGACTTTAACCCCATAAACTGTGTCAGCTCTTATAGAGGTCCCATTCTCTTGGCAGGCTGGTACACTGAAGCATGTGCCTCTCTAGTTGTGCAGTGTCAGATCCAATTAAGCAAGAATCAAAAGACCATGCTCTAGAGAGTTTTCTCAGTGAGTTCACAAGTGTACATGGACACACTGCCATTTTAACTACAGAACTGGGCAATGTTGAGGTCTCTTCCCACCTTGGTGATACTCTGTGAATGAGAATGTAATTTCATTTTATCTGTTTATTTCTTAACACTGAGCTTCCATTGTGGAAGACAAGTTTTAACCAACCTTCCTTTTGTTATCATGGAAGAATTGTAAGTGAAACACCCACCTTAACTACTCCTAACTTCACTGTCCTGCCCGGTTCTGCATATTTTATTTTATCTTTGCAGTGCCTTGTCCTGTCCAATTGTCATGCACCATTTTGAATCCTCACTGACAAGAATGTGAGCAGTCTTTTTGTTGTAACACTCCCATCTTACTCTGCCCACCTTGGCTCAAGTTTCTGCAGTGACCCTGATGGTTTCCTTCTGCTGCATGCAGGAACTGAGCAGCTTGGAAGCTTGCTGGTGTTGTATTTGATTTTGCAGGTTGCTGAGCACCTCACACAAGTGTTACCAATTATTCCAGAGTCAGCTGGAGATGAGGATAGAAATGGTGCTGAATGGCTCCAGCAAGTTGCTGCTACATTGCCCTTAAAAATAGATCAGCCTGTATCACTGTGAAGGTTATTACCTGAGAGGGAAGGGTGTTAACCTTTGGTGTGAAGTGCCACAGTTTTTACAGCAAATGCACATTTCTCATGTTTTATTTTTACTTTTGCTTTTGGCAGGCTCCAGTGCCTTACAATAACTTTGTAAATTGCTAATAAAAACAATTTGTTAAAAAATGAATTAAAATTGCAACAAAAGCAAAGTAGAATGCTACATTTCTTTCATTTTTTGATATTGCTAGAGAACACTCCACCTCAGGAGTAGGTTCAGCAATACACAGCTTAGTCCTGATACATTTAATCTGAAAATCTCATGATTTATTATGGGGGTAGAGAGGAGTTTAAGTATTCTAGTTGACTATATGTGAATGCTGACATACCGCTCACATAGGAAAATACTGTAAAGGCAATTACAGCAATCTCCCCTTTGTAGAAAGGGATCTGTGTCAAGGGGGCAAGTTTACCTTGGGGGATGCAGGAAAACCCTCGTAGCTTTAAAAGCTCTTGAGCAAAATTTGTTGCAAAGCACTGTTTCTGTTTTGTTCACTCATACTGGAAGTTAGTCTAAAGATGTGCCAGTTCAAATGAAAATGGCTTTCCATGAATCAACACCTGGTATATAAAATCGATTTGGACTGAAAAAAAGAGCCCATCCTTGAAGGAAAATGAACGATTAAGAAAAGAAAGTTCATCACACAAGTTTTGTATTTGCAGGTGTTAAAAAAAAAACCAAACCACCAAACTTTTCCTTCTTTGAAATGTTTTTCGTGTTACCGATTGGAGCTGTCTTTCAGTTTCCAGGAAGTCAGCTCCAACAAAAACTAGGAAATATTTTTGTCCTTGTGTCTAATCATTTCTGTAGAAAACAGGGTTTTAAGAAACCCATTCTGGACCATGATCTGAGTTCTGCATTGAGCCTATTGGAATGGGCTGCCTGGGGAGGTGGTGGAATCGCCATCACTGGAGGTGTTCAGGAGGAGACTTGACAGGGTGCTTGGTTACATGGTTTAGTTGATTAGGTGGTGTTGGGTGATAGGTTGCACACGATGATCTTGAAGGTCTCTTCCAACCTGGTCTATTCTATTCTATTCTATTCTATTCTATTCTATTCTATTCTATTCTATTCTATTCTATTCTATTCTATTCTATTCTACTCCTATTGTATTCTATTCATAAAACAGTTTCTAGAATTTGCTTGATACACATCTAGAAATGTTTTTTAAAAAATCAGTTGGCTATTACAAATTCTAAAATAAAAGAATATACATCTATGTTTAATTTACCTCTATATTTAATTCATATATATGCATATACTAGTGTGTATATATGAACATACCTATGCAAGCAACAATATAGTGCTACTTAAATTCAGGACATTGATCCTCAACCAGAGCAGAAGACCTAAACCAGAGCAAAGCTGTGAAACAGAGAGGGTTGAGATCAAAAGGACCCTGTGCCAAAAAGGAGTAGTGGAATGATACTGATAATGCATGAAGTATGTGTGTCACCTGGGTGTAGCAGAAATGCAAGTATTGATTGATAATATATGTAAATGTCATCAAAGTGTAAATAAAAAAGTGTGAAAAGGTGGAGCTCTGATCTTTCCCAGGAGTGGTAAATGGAAATGCTGATAGTTGATCTGCCAAAAAAGAAAAAGCTGTGGAGACTGTTCAGAGAAAGCTCTCTGTTTAATTATCTTCCCGTCGCATATTGATACAGCATCAAAAACTGTGGAGAGATCGGGAAAGTAGATAAAATACACATCTTGGCAGGCAAACCTACTGTTAAAAGTAACGCAGCTGGAGTGCGAGGTGAGGTGGGTAACTGCTTTAACTGTGGTTGAAAATAAAAAGTGAGAGCTGGTGCCTTTAGATTCCTCTAGAGCTTGTGAGAGGTCAGACGTTTTTGCTCAGCCCTATGTGACAGGGGCTGCTGCTGATGTTTCTGAAGTGAACTAGGTGAAGATTTTGGGGTTTGTAACTTATTACTGTTACTGACACAGATCTTCACGTTTATGGAGGTTCGTGAGGCCAAACGTGGTATTTTTGTGGCACGCAAGCTGATCATTAGGTCGTGACTCAAGGGGTCTGTTGGGTATCACCTAGGCCACCATGACTGCTTTCCTCACATTGCCTCCTTCGTGGCTTCGTCAGTCCATGCTTCAGATAAGCAAGACCTTGAGAGCATCTTGAATTCACAAGTGCTCTGGGCATGGACTTTCTGCCTCCTCTTGACAAGTACTTTCCCACCCCACGTGGGCAACTCTTAATGAAGGTCGAGTAAACTGGCAGCTTGTTTTGTGGCCGTGGCGGGACAGCGGCGAGACCTGAGGCGGGCCAGCGGTAAGACGGGGCTGCGGTGCGGAGGCCGGGCGGGGAAGCAGGCCGGCGGTGGGAGACAGGGCGATGAGAGGCAGGGCCGGCGGGGAGGCGCCCGCCTGCAGAGGGCTCTGTGACACCGCTTTTCGCCTGACGAAGTGCAGTCGACGGCGGGAGCGGGGGAAGGGAGCGCAGGGATAATGCTTCCAACAGTCTGGTCTTAGTCTGGTAAACAGACTAGGAATTGTGGGCTAAGTCCTTTTCCTCAGGCTTTGCACCAAGACTGAGATCAGATGACTCAGTCCGGACTCATTATTTTAATAGCCTACAGCTAGTTCACATAGCAGCGGGAGTCCACAAAAAAGGCATTTAATTGTTGAAACTCAAACTGGTACATTGTAACTGCAGATTATAGTATTCAGATTTAAGTGATTCAAGTAATTTATAAAGCTTTTGCACAAGCAAGCTGAAAGTTAAAATACTGATATTGTAATAAAAAGTAAATAAAACATACTTTTGTACATTAAGACCCAATTAAAGAGCATGATTTCATTTAACAAATTTAAAACAGGCAGGTGATACTTGCCAACATTACTGCAGCTGTGTTTTACATTAGGAAATTAATTAAAATAGTCATTTATACTTTCTTTCTTTTTTTTCCACTTGCAGGTCTTAGGCCTTTCTGTATTACACCATCGATTTGCTCTTCAGTCATTGTGTTGGGGTGCATTTGTAATCTCACTTAGCAGGCTGCACTGCAACTTGGGTGTGTTGGTTGGGTTTTTTTTTTCCTTTACCTAATGAAAAACTGGCTTTCTGCAATAACGCCAGCAAGGCAGATCAAACAGCGCTGAAGGAACTTCCCTGCTGTCTGCCTGAGAGGCAGCGCATTGTTAGTTATTCAGATGGCAGTCCTTTTTCTTCCGCATCCTAGCAGGGTTTCGCTGGTTTCATCAGATCACTCCGAGCTGGAGGTGGGAGGGTGGCGGCCGGCGAGGGAATTGTTTCTCCTAGGCTGAGCAAAATGGGGAGGGGGGGGGGACGACGACGACAGCTTACTGCTCTCACATACATTCCTGAGTCTGGTAAAATAGCTCACCCCGAGACTAAGAGGGACAAAATTTCAAAATGCAAATCGGTGTTCTGCTTTTGCACCTCACAGATGAATAATGGGACCTTGGGATTTATTCTTGATTCGTAGGTACTTTTTCTTCTTTTACCCCCCTAGACTACTAACGCAGCGATTACATAATGAGCTGTTAACTTAGTCATTTGTTCCTGCAGGCAAATCGGCTTCAAGTGTTGAAAGGTACATTTTTAAAATAGCACTTAATTACAGAAAGGAAGATTCATTTTCCTTTGCTATGCAGCAGCAAAAACAGGCATGATGGTTATTTTCTTCATTCTCCATTTCCCCTTGTCTCCCTTCACCTGAAGTTTCTTGCCTTTGAGGAGGAATCTTTCCTGTCGGCTCTTACATGGATGTGTGACCCGTTAGGCCAGTCTGAAGGACTGAAGATACTCAGTGTGCCATTTTAACGGGCTGGGTTGTTTATAAGTTGCTATCGTCCTTCCAAACAACTCTCAATGCCTGAAAATTTGGTTTATTAACACCAGACATCTCACATTCCAAATGTTAAGATTGCAGCAATTTTCTGTTATAAGCTTTACTCCACCCAGTCCTCTGAATACTTTTATAAATCATTTTAAAAGAAATGCTTCTCCATCTAAATCTTCACTTACATTTTAAGCTTGGGAGAGCATCTTTTTAACTGAATGCCCTTTCTCAGTGGGAGGATCATGTTCTGTGCTGATGTTCTCCCAAACAGATTTAGTAGTTCTTTAAAAATAAAATTAAATAGTGAGTGCAAGCATTGCTAGTGACTTTGGTGGGTTTGTTTCAAAAGATAATAGTGATGATGGTGATAGGTTGGACTCAATGATCCTCAAAGTCTCTTCCAACCTTAGTTATACTGTGATACTGTGATAATCAGCATCTGTAGGCTTTAAGAATTGATTTATTTATGCAGCTTATTGGCACAGTTTCTTCTACCATGTTGTTGTTAAATGAGCATTCTGCATTGCTTACTGTATCGATGCTGCTGGAGGAGTCGCTGCAGACACAGTGTGATACATTTCTTGAAGACTGAAAAATGTGTTGGTTAGAGTGTTTACTGCTGTGTAAAGTACTGAAGATTGGCTTATTTATGCAGATTGATATTAGGCATCCCTACAGATGATGAACAATGGTTTGTGATAATTTCTATTTTTACATTCTTGCTTGAGGAATTTGTCTTTAGATGCTGAGTTGAATTCTCAGGAGAGCTGGGTATGAAATGACACAAGAATACCCAGACGTAAATGGAACATCACAGGAATAAAATATTTGACATTTCAGCTCCCTGCTTCTTAGAGCTAAAAGTCCTTGAGGCATCAATAAATCCAAACTAAGTCCAACGGTAAAAGTGCATGTCATGCGTACACAGATCTATTTCTATGCAGGGCTGACTGAAATAAATTGGTTTTACATAAATAGTTATAATAAGCTCTTCAAGAAGGAAAGAGGGTGGAGCAGTAATGGAACAAAATACGATATTTTAGGTTAAGCACATCTAAAAGTTAAAACATCCTACTGGAACTAGGCAGTTTGACAATATTGGAGCCTGTGCAGGGAGCCAGAGCAGGGCTGGTACACTACTTAGTCCCATGTAACAACTATTTTGAGATTCAAGTCAAACTTAGTAGATGCAGACCCCCTATTTTTATTCTTCTGAGCAGCTTAATTCCATCTTCTTCAAGGAGGCTGGAAATTTATCAGAGTTTAGAATTTCTACAAATAAAATGCAACTGCAAAGAAGCATAAAGTAGTTTAATAAGTCATAAAATGGAAGATAACTATTTAAAATACTTATTGAAAAACTGCTAGTTTGAGTATTACTAAAAGATGCCGTTCCTACCCTTTCATGTGAGGCTATTCATCATAGCAACTTCATATGAAGAAAATGAATGGAGTGATTTTGCATATGTGATGCAAAGTCAAAAACTGCCCATGTGCATTTTAAAAATTGCATGTTTAAAAATTATCTTTAAATCCTCTTATATTTCACATCATGGATGGCTAAGCTACTCAGTTCTAATATAAGGCCATGTGACATTACTGGCTGGAGGGCCGAGCCCAGAGAGTGGTGGTGAATGGTGCCACATCCAGCTGGCAGCCAATCACTAGCGGTGTCCCCCAGGGATCAGTGCTGGGCCCAATCCTATTCAATACCTTTATTGATGATCTACATGAGGGGATTGAGTCCACCATTAGTAAGTCTGCAGATGACACCAAGTTGGGAGCAGGTGTTGATCCATGAGTGGGTAGAAGGACTCTCCAGAGGGACCTCGACAGGCTGGACAGATGGGCAGAGTCCAAGGGCGTGAGATTTAACAAGTCCAAGTATAGGGTGCTGCACTTTGGCCACAACAACCCCATGCAGTGTTACAGGCTGGGGTCAGAGTGGCTGGAGAGTGGCCAGGCAGAAAGGGACCTGGGGGTACAGGTTGATAGTAGGCTGAACATGAGCCAGCAGTGTGCCCAGGCGGCCAAGAAGGCCAGTGTCATCCTGGCCTGAATCAGAAACAGTGTGGCCGGCAGGAGCAGGGAGGTCATTCTGCCCCTGTACTCAGCACTGGTTAGGCCACACCTTGAGTCCTGTGTCCAGTTCTGGGCCCCTCAATTTAAGAAGGACATTGAGACCCTGGAACATGTCCAGAAAAAGGCACCAAGGCTGGTGAGAGGTTTTGAGCACAAGCCCTGTGAGGAGAGGCTGAGGGATCTGGGGTTGTTTAGCCTGGAGAAGAAGAGGCTCAGGGAAGACCTTATTGCTGTCTACAACTACCTGAAGGGAGGTTGTAGCCAGGTGGGGATTGGTCTCTTGTTCCAGGCAACCAGCACCAGAACAAGAGGACACAGTCTCCAGTTGTGCCAGGGGAAGTTCAGGATTGAGGTGAGGAGAAAGTTCTTCACAGAAAGAGTTACTGGCCATTGGAATGGGCTGCCCAGGTTGGAGTCACCATCACTGGAGGTGTTCAAAAAAGGATTGGATGTTGCACTGGAAGCCACGGTTTAGTTAGTCATGAGGTGTTGGGTGATAGGATGGACTTGATGATCTCTGAGGCTTTTCCAACCTTATTGATTCTATGATTCTATGTTATCCTTGTGTACTAGTGAGGGTATGAACTGAAATGTAAGGATTCATGAAGTTATAGTCAACAATCAATAAGCAGTAATCCAGAAAGTGTCTGTTGTTAGCAGCAGACGATGAGGGGTTTGTTTGTTAATAGCTGTAAGTGGAGGCAAAGCTGATGAAGGTCTTAATAAGCCTGATAGTAAGCTCAGGGAGGATGATTTCTGAAATGATGACTGCTGCCTTGTGCTAAAGGCAGGGCTTTGCTGCAGCTTTCTGAAAATCTGTCCCAAGTGTGTTATCCAAATGCTCCTCTTTTTTTGACAGCGGTGAAACTCCAGATTTAGTTTGGTAAGAACTATGCTGATGTTGAGGCAGAGACCAGCATAGTGTGTGCTTTGATTGGGGGTGTTTGAAGGTTATCACAGCTTTTTAAATTTATTTATTCGTACCAGAGGTGGTAATATCATGCCAAACAGTGGCTACTTTCTTGAAATCTTTCTTTTGCTTAAATCTTGTCTCTTCCTCCATGGAAATTACAGTTTTGAAACAGCAGATAAGTTACAGCTCCATTCTGAAACTCACTCACTTAATTCAGAGCAGGGTGGAAAAAACTGGGGGCAGCATGGGAAGGGAAGGAAAGGAAGAGAACTAGCACTGTGTTTCTATCCTTTTGGAAATTGGTTTTGCTTTCTTTAGTTGATTTCAGTGAGCTCTAATTGTGTTCCTTTTAAACACAGAATGTCTTTTGTGTTTGTTCAAACAACTGCAGAAAGGTGATGCAGGCTTCTCAAGTTTCCATCATCCCTCTAGGGAATAACTAAGGAATTTTCATTAGGAATGAAATATTTAAAATAGGACTGACTCTGTCCTGATTACATTACTGCTCCACTGTTATCTGTGCAGTGTGCATATTTTTTTCCTGACAATGAAAAATACAACAAGATTCAGCGCAGTCCTGAACTTTGCATTTGCTGCATGACTTTTGCAAATTCAAGAAAGAAAAGGCCAGTGTTTCATGTTGTCTCAAAAAACCAAACCAACCAAAATTTATCTTTCTGGGAGATTCAGAACAGAATATTCATCTCTAAATAGACATCTGGGTTTATGTTAGATAGAACATACAACACTGATTCATTTCTTTTTAGTTTTAAATTCTGAATTGAGGGTTATTTTGGTCCTCCATGAAAAGCAGATGTAGGTACAGTAAGTGTAAGCGTGGTACGAACAATAACAGAGTGAAAAACAGGGGGGGAAGTACCAAGACACAAGAAAAACCCTCTTTTTCCAAACAGAAAATGTTAAATCTATTGAATAGATATTAAAAAGGAAGGTAGAGCTCCTGGCCAATGTTTGAGATTTATGATAGCCTAAATATGAAATGTAATTCACACTGATGTGTTGGTTCTGGTTTTTTTCTGTGTCTTCTCAAAATCAAAAGAGATACTAAATTGCTTTCTGGTACTTTTAACACTTGTTGTATTGATCAACAGTGAATAGACACATGTTTTACTGTAGGCAAGTAAATGGTTTGAGGTGGTTAGCTAATTGCTGCTGCTTTTTTCATTCCACTTGGGTGATAGTAGATTATTTGCCATGTCGTTGTCCGTGAGCTCCACTTACACACATTTAAATCTGAAATTACTCTCTGCCAATTTTCCGTGCTAGAAGCACAAACTGTTTGGTGGACATTCTGTATCTTATTGAATCTCTCAAAGAATGTGTGCAGAGCAGGCAATTAAAGGAAGCCCTCTGAACTCTTGCTCATATTGAACAGATTTCCTAGGGTTGCAGCCCTGAGACTACTGACAGCAATCTCGAGTATCACTGCAAGTTGTGTTTGAGTTTTTTTAAGTGATGAGGCAGAAATGCAATGCAAAGTCTGCTTTTAACATGGTTTTCATGGTAATGTGCAGCCTAATAATCTCTGCTACATCTAAGGAAGGTGCACATACTCAGAAGACTGTGTGTTGGGCTGTAGCTGATTTTGTGGTGACAATATTTTTGCATCTTAGGAAAACAGATTGAACAATGGAAACTAAAGAATTGTACCAGTGGTAAACTATTCCTAAGATGAATAATAAAAAGAAATCTGATTCTTTCCTGTCTCTCCAAGATACTCATCAGTTTTGTCATAAAAAATCCTTATTTAGGACAGAGGGAAAGCTTGCAGTAGATGAATCTGAGTATGACTAGTGCAGAAAACAAACATTGAATTCCTTTGTTAAGACCTGATCTCAGATAAATGTGCACATTGAAGTCCAATTTAGATGTGTGGTGTTTATTTATTGGGCTGAAACTGATCTTTGCAGAAACTTAGATATGACCTTTAATGATTTGTTTGATCTAGTTAGGGCTTGTTGTGAAATGTGATATAGGTTCAGGGGAACAATTGAGAGAGGATTATTATTTTGTGGTGTTTCTTCCCCATTTTTGATGATTGTCTCTGAGGAGACAAGACAGCCTACTGGTGAACTCCCACAATTTAGACCTCAGCAGATTTTTCCTCAACCTAATAATAGTTCAACTTCTCATTAGTTCAAGTTTTCTCCTCTTCACAGCATCAGGTAAACTGAACCATCTTCCTTTGTCTTTGCTTGTGAAGGCAGCAAAAGGTGTGGAGGACAGTGCCTGCCTAAGGGTTTAAGTAGTGTATTTCACTGTCTACAGTCGAGTGAAATGAGGTCCTGTCTTGAGAAGTGGATCCTCCTAAACTAGAGATGCTTTCCCATCCTAGCCTTTTCTTGTCCCTAAATGCTGCTATGTGATGAAGACTGGAAGCTAAAATTACCATTCCCACCTCCATATTTCTCTTGCTACAACACTGACAAAGAGTTGCACAAATGTCTTGAGACAAAAGTGGGAGGAGATGGAGGGAAAAACCAGATGTAACCAGCGTTTTGCTCTGATAGGTGTTAAGGGAAGCAGGAGAATTAATGTGGGGCTTCCAGTATGTAGTTAAGCTCGTGTGTGCCCCATTTGTCAAGGACAGTTGACCACTTTTCATCCAAATATAGTACAACCAGAAGGTAGCATAGATCTGCTATAAAACACCATGGATTTTTTCTCTCTCTCCATTCAGTCTTGGGGTTGGCCAAATGTTGCCTTGAGGAGCAGTGTGCTGAATACAAGTGGTGCAAGCTGAGATCTGTGGTTGGGTTTTTTATGTTCTGGGAAAAGTGATGGGGCTTTCCCAGTGCAGGTTAGCCAAATTAGGCAAAGATGAATATGAGTTGTATGCTACAATGAATGTTTTTCCAACATTTTCTCTGTGATATTGAGAAAAAGTCAGTGCTAATTCTGTTATGCTACCTTTGCCTGTTGTGGTTTAGTGCAGCTTGTTGGTGGCGAGGCACAGGATGGGGTAGTGCTGTCATTCTTTTTGAGCTGATACGCAACTGGACATGTTGTGGAGCAGTCCTGGGCTTGAGCATCTCCACAGCGTAATCTTGTTTTGCAAGCTTGGAACCATCACCCTCCCCTCACTAATGACTGGAGAACATGAGACTTGTGATTGCATCATCTTCTCTGTTTGCATGTGTTTTGGAGACTAGATCATGAAGAAACCAAATGCAGCAAATTAATACACAGATCCCACAAGGTATTTTTTCTCTCTCTGTGTAAAAGTCTGTGGTCACAGAAGAAGATCTGGTTCAAGCAGAGCTAACTTACTGCACCAGCAAGCTGCAACAGTGAGGCAGAGGAGGAAAGAGCATCTCGTACCTTTATGGCCATTGTTAAGAAGATATATTCTGAAGGGCAATCAGTTTGGGTTTTTCCCCTTACAAGTGATGTGGCAAGTGAAAACTGGCAGTTTATTTGACCCTGATTATTTTTATAATTACCCTTGCCCTCAGTCTAGGTCCATGAGTCCAGAGCTCTTAAACTGTCTTAGAATTGTGTGTTGTAAGAGTTTTATGATAATACAACTCTGACATCATCAGGAAAGCTGTACTGGGACATGATTGCTCAGGGAGGTGGTAGCAGCCCCATCCCCTGGAGGTTTTAAAGGCCAGGCTGGATGTGGCTCTGAGCAACCTGCTGTAGTGTGAGGTGTCCCTGCCCATGCCAGGAGGGTTGACACTAGATGATCCTTGAGGTCCCTTCCAATCCTAACAATTCCATGATTCTATGATCCTGAAACAGTCAGTACATGCTGTCTCAAGGAATTTTCTGGGAGAATGTGTTCTGCTTTTGTGGATTCTTGATTCCAAAGGTTTTGGGGGCAGGGGGACATCACAAAGGTTTGATTTGAAAATAATTGGGTTTTCATTTGAACTTTTCCTTGATTTTCTATGACTTTCTATGTTGGTAACAGCAGCTAACGCAGTGTGCCTTGCATTGCCACCTATATGGAAGGTTGTGCAACACTTTCCATTATAAGACTGTTTCAGTTGCATGTTGCTTTGCCAACATTCTGCTGTTGGGGCTGAAATTTTCCATGCTGGGTGTCTCCTTCAGGCTGAGTTTCTTGGGAAAGTTTCAATAAAAATACTTGAACCATTCCAGGGAACGAAAGGAGGCAAATACTATATTTTGCCCATGTATATTAATCTTACTGCAAGCACTTGATTAAGTAATCATTGCACCTCTGCATTTTGAAGCAGGGGTTTGAATTGTTAGGAATGTGAAAGGGCAAGGAAAGAAAAAATGGGAGTAGAAGTGATTTCTTTCCAAGGAGTGGGTTCCTCAGTGACGTTACAAACCAGATGTAAGCATGCTTGTCAAAACAGGGTCAGTGAATAGCTGTGAACTGAATGATTCTCCTTGTTTCACTGTGCCTGTGTTGGGTTTGGAAAGAGAGAGGCTTGTGGGGTGTAAACACCATCCTATGCAACAGGGAAGATGACTAAAATCTGCACAGTGGTGAGACTGGAGGGGCAGGATTATGGAGTTAAGAATGAGTTGAAAATAGCAGAGGTATATTTGCTCAGCAGGGAGATGCATCTGAAGATGGTAAGAGAGAATTAAGCAAGGATATGGGATTTGACCTAAATGATCTTTCAGTAATGTTCATTAGTTACAGTTAATTTTCTGTTTCCTACACATCTTGTCCATTTAAATGAGGCAAGAAAATTTGCATGCAATCATGGAATGCAGAGACCAGCATTCAACCTTAATTCCAGCATGCTTCATTTTGATGTTGCCACCATAATGTACTTTCTAACAGGAAAATTAAAGCGTTAGTCAGAAATAACCACTTGATACCCATCATTAAAATGCTTACATTGTAAGCTGTGATGAACACCACCGTACCTAGGCACAGGGGAGGTCATTCTGCCCCTGTACACTGCACTGGTTAGGCTGCACCTCGAGTACTGTGTCCAGTTCTGGGTCCCTCAGTTTAAGAAGGAGGTTGATTTGCTGGAGCATGTCCAGAGAAGGGCAACAAAGCTGGTGAGGGGTTTGGAGCATAAGCCTTATGAGGAGAGACTGAGGGAGCTGGGGTTGCTTAGCCTGGAGAAGAGGAGACTCAGGGGTGGCCTTATTGCTCTGTACATCTACCTGAAGGGAGGTTGTAGCCAGGAGGGGGTTGGTCTCTTCTCCCAGGCAACCAGCACCAGAACAAGAGGACACAGTCTCAGGCTGCGCCAGGGGAGGTTTAGGTTGGATGTTAGGAAGAAGTTCTACACAGAGAGAGTGATTGCCCATTGGAATGGGCTGCCCAGGGAGGTGGTGGAGTCACCGTCATTGGAGGTTTTCAGGAGGAGACTTGATGGGGTGCTTGGTGCCATGGGTTAGTTGTTTAGATGGGTTGGATTGATTGATGGGTTGGACGCAATGATCTTGAAGGTCTCTTCCAACCTGGTTTGGTTTATTCTAAATAAAGGTTTATTCTAAGTGTTATACTGCATTTGAATGAAAATGCTGGCAAATGTTTTATTTTAACCTGTTTAGACAAGTTTCCTTTTCAAAAGCCATGGCACTGTCAATGCTTCATCAAACAAGTACTGAGACTATCTGGGTCTTAAAAGGTTAATTCCATACTTGAGATATCAGAAACTGAACTTCTCAACAGACTCTGCCTTCCTTTTCTCTCAGGTTTACGGCATAGACGACAAATGATGTTCTAGAATATACCCAACGTGCTTAGCCCATATGGGAGTGAGTTAGCAGGACAAGGAGAAATTTCAGCTCTAGCTCTGTATTTTCCTGACTTTTATGGACTTCAACCACAGTGGTTGTACCTCAATATTTTTTTAACATTGTTATTTGTGGCTGAGTTTATTAAATAGCAGCGTTCATGCTTCTGCTTTTAACATCTCACACTTGAAGTTATCTTCCAAGTTCTCAAGGATTTATAATGTTGCCATAACCTTTTCTTAAGGAGTAAAATTTCCCATCCAGAAGCAAGCATGCACCGTAGTAAGAATTCCCCAAAATAGTGAATTAGATAGTTCCTAGTTAGAGGAAAACAAATCTGTGACTGAATGCCAGTCTTACTTCTCTGCTTTTTTCTTTTTCTTCTTTTTCTTTTTTTAATGAAATTTGGACTACCATTTGAGGACTGCTTTGTCCCATCGGTGCCCTTATTTAGAGTGTTTTAAACCTGAACTGGTACTATGGATTATCTGCTTTTTAAATATTAATTTCATGAAAGTGCCATCTCTGGATTTGACATGATGTGTTGTCTGTGTCGAAAGAAGATAAGCTGCTGTGTCATATACCTGCTTATTAGTCTCTGCAGATTGTGTGTGAAGGAGCATGACAAAGGTTTGCTTGTTATTGCCTTCATGGTATGGATGGTAACAGGATACATCTGTATTGCTATGATGGTACTTGCAAGTTTACGCCCAGTGTTTTGAGGCTGTGTTAAAATGCAAATATCTCTTTAAAAGGAGGTGGTTTCTGATACCTAGGCAAAAATTTTCTTTCATATTTGGTACAGATGCCTAAAATCTCCCCTTCCCTTCCCTTCCCTTCCCTTCCCTTCCCTTCCCTTCCCTTCCCTTCCCTTCCCTTCCCTTCCCTTCCCTTCCCTTCCCTTCCCTTCCCTTCCCTTCCCTTCCCTTCCCTTCCCTTCCCTTCCCTTCCCTTCCCTTCCCTTCCCTTCCCTTCCCTTCCCTTCCCTTCCCTTCCCTTCCCTTCCCTTCCCTTCCCTTCCCTTCCCTTCCCTTCCCTTCCCTTCCCTTCCCTTCCCTTCCCTTCCCTTCCCTTCCCTTCCCTTCCCTTCCCCTCCCCATTCTATCCCCTCCCTTCTTTCCTTTTTCCCTTCTTTCCTGACTTAAGACCAGTAGAATCCACTCAGCTTCCACCAAAACAGCCCCTATATTGTGACCACTCACAAGCTGTTGGGGTTTTGTGGAGCCAAAACAAACACACTGATTGATATTACTTGAGGCTCAGAGAAGAAGCTGTCCTACAGTGCCATGTCACAGATGCTTCTCAGTTGCTTTATCAGTGAAGGATTCAGTGGAGTTATTGAAAAGGATTGACTATAGTTACAGTAGTGTGCAATGCAATAAAAGACCTTTGATTTCATATGATGTAGGTGGGGTATAAATGGCACAGACCTGGAACACTGGAATAAAGCTTCTGATGGAGAAGTTTGTATTCCTGAAATCTGTGTGCTGTGGAGGAACTTGTCCTGTGAGAATTTGAAGCTCTGTATGGCTACTGAGGGCAAAGAATGCTTTGTCTTTACCTAAAGCTTGCCTGCCAGGAGTTTTTCAGCCTTTAATCCTCATGGCTGTCCTTGTTCTAGATTTATGACTGATGCAGCTCGCCGTGAGCAGGAGTCTTTGAAGAAAAAGATTCAGCCGAAACTATCTTTGACGTTGTCAAGCACAGTGTCCCGTGGGAATGTATCTACTCCGCCTCGCCACAGCAGTGGAAGCCTTACTCCTCCAGTCACCCCTCCAATCACTCCCTCCTCTTCGTTTCGCAGCAGTACTCCTACAGGTAAGCACCTACTGTTTGGTTTCTCCTACACAAACTTGCTGCATGGCATTTGCAGAACACTGTGGCACTGGGAAGAAAGACCTCTAAGTATAAACCAGGAAAGTGTCAGGCTCTTTTATTTACATTTGGTTTGCAAACTCTAAGATGTGTTTGGGCACCTGTTTCCAAACTCTTTGCTAAAGCAGAGGACACTAAACATTAAAAAACACAGCTGAAGTTATTACATGAAGAAGCTGATCTTACCAGAAATACCAGGTGTGCAGAAGATTCCCCAATGTATCAGTAGGAGAGTTCTGCACATGGCACAGTGCCAGATTATGGTGCAAGTAAAAGTGGTCAGGATCATCTTCCCCCACCCCGCTCCCACTCCTTTCAGCTTTTTGTTTGAGTTGTTTGTTTGTTGGGTTTTTTTGAGGGAGGTTGAATTCATAGATAAATGAGTGGACAGAGAGGCATTTCAGATTGCTGTCATCATGCAGACATAACTGCCATTAAAAACTACTGTTCAGAAAAAGGGATGTATTTAGAAAGTGACCTGTGGTGTGCCTTCTTCAAAAACAAGTATTCCAGTGATTTTCCCAGGTATAAAATCCCTGGGAATCTTTTTGCACTGATCAGAGACACTAAAAATTGTTTTATGCTGTGCTGAACCAGGTCTCTTGGCCCATGGTGGGATTTACATTTGGTGGGGATCTTATGCCAATTACGATACACTTCAGATTAATTACTAATGTTTCCTTCTTAAAAGCTAAATGCATATAATGAATCTCTCCTGTAATAAATAATTTCTTCTTAATAGGAAATCACCTGAGCACCCCTGTTTTGATAAGCTGCTGTACCATGGGCTTTATATAAGCTATTTAGTGTTTTAGTATTAATGATTAAATGTAAAAGTTGCAGTGGTCCTTTCCAGCACTGTCTGGAAGTTCTGAAATGAATTGTCTGTTCAGTGTGTCCTTGGATATGAAAAAGAGAAACATGTTGAGAACAGCTAAATGATGAAGTCCTACTGTAACAGAGACAATTTTAGAACTAACATTTTCTTAATTACCTCCTATTTGAAACAAACTGGTTCATTTCCTTGGTATTCTATTGATGTCAAAGAGTTTTTGCTTTCTATTGTGTTGCTTTTTGCACAGCTATTCATGATTCAGGTAGTATAACTTCTGCACATCTGTCAGCAACTTTGGTTAGTGATATATTCTTTGAAACATGTTCTATCAAGTACTGGAAAGGGGAAAAAAGCCAATATCTTTCTAGTGAAATACTTTTATTTTTACTGTTGATATATTTTTTTCAAACTATTGAAGTTACTCAGAATTTTGTTTTCCCTGTCTTGAAGAATCAGCTTGTTTTGGCTAACCAAGTGTCTGTGTATCCTGCCTGCCAGGTTATAAATAGTATCATAGTATCAGTCAGGGTTGGAAGGGACCACAAGGATCATCTAGTTCCAACCCTCCTGCCATGGGCAGGGACACCCCACACTAGATCAGCCTGGCCAGAGCCTCAGCCAGCCTGGGCTTAAACATCTCCAGGGATGGGGCCTCGACCACCTCCCTGGACAACCCATTCCAGGGTTTCACCACTCTCATGGTGAAGAACCTCCTCCTCACATCCAGCCTGAAGCTCCCCACCTCCAGCTTCATCCCATTCCCCCTAGTCCTATCACTACCTGATATCCTGAAAAGTCCTTCCTCAGCCTTCCTGTAGGCCCCCTTCAGATACTGGAAGGCCACAATTAGGTCAGCTCGGAGCCTTCTCTTCTGCAGACTGAACAGCCCCAACTCCTTCAGTCTGTCCTCATAGGAGAGGTGATAATATCAGCTTCCATTTTCTACACCCTCTGTTCCAAGTTCCCCTTTGGAAACCTGTTCCAGGGTTAGGGTTGTAATAACCTTGGTAGCAAAACCTGTACAGTCTTTCTTGATTTTTTTGTTTAATTAACTATCAACACAGTTGCATTTCAGCAGTCACTCTCAGCCCAGGACTTGCATTTTTTGTCACCTTAATATTTTTTTCTGGACCTAAAGTAAGTGTTGAGATTTTTCTGAGAATCACAGAATTTTTCAGTGTTTGCTTGGCATAGGATTGTATCCTCTATGATGGCAAGAACTGAGGAGGTGATCAAAGTCCTGCCCCAGCCGAGTTTCTCTTTCTGTCAGTGCAGTGCCTGCAGAGGGAGCCCAGGAAGGCCAGTGGACTAATTTTAGATAGGCAACTCACGTGTCTGTTACTGGCTGATATGAATCTTTTTCTCTTAAGTGCAAGTATATATGGCAGTCAGTTAGCAAGGTGGTAAAATCAAGGACAGTTAGACAAGATCCATTTCAGGGCAACAATTTAGAGTATGTAAATCGTCCTGCATTTCAGCCTCACAGTGCCTACACAACTTTCAAGCCCTACAGGCATACCCTCCACTGCATCCAGTGAGAATGAAGAGTATTGCTGTACTCCTTCAGTGCGATCCTGTTTGATTTGTGCTCCGAGCAAACTCTTGTTAACTCGTCTTTGAATACAGGTAAACATGTCTGTTGTGGGGACTTGAGAAAATAAGAAGGCTGGTTGTCTGAAAGGGCATCATCTGGGTTGATGTGAAATATTTGCTATTATCCAAATGTAATCGCTGTCCTCGTCCTCCTTTAGACCCTTAGTTTGTACAAAATAAAATGAGATTGCTTTGACCCAATTTCTTAATGAAACATTCAGAGTGGTAGTTTCTCTCTTATTATCTCCCTTCTTGGATATTTGTTAATTTCTAAGGAAAACAGTGTGCCTGGCATTACATACAGTGACTGCACAAGGTATAACTCCAAGGTGATGCCAACTTAGATGCCAAAGAGAAAGCACACCGTAACAGGCTGGTGAGATGGTGTACAAGTAAGCATGTCTCTTAGCAGGGCATATATGGCTGCTTGCCATTCCTGTTTGAGGCAGAAAGGAGGAGCCTCGCTAATCTCTTGGGTCCTGTTGTCCATGTGTTGTTCTCCCTTTTGGTGTGCTGCTAATGCTGACTTTGCTAGGTGTGGTAGTCTTCTGCTGGGTGAAGCTGGCAGCTGCCTGAATCCCAGCTTCATGCATATCCTTGCAGCTAAGCCTCGCCGTTTCCTGATGCCGTTAAGCTGCTTGTGTCGTTTTTCAGCAAGGCCTAATTTCCTATAATGATCTCTCACCCATGCGTTGACCAGACCCAAAGCCATCTAGCTTGTGAAATTTGATAAGGAGCAGCTCAAGGTGGTTTGGCTGCAGAGAATGTTTTCTAAGCTTTGTGGTAAAGATCTGTGCCAGACGACTACAGGCCAAATTTGCAGACAGAGCTGAGCGGCTCCCAGGCTGACAGACATGCGTGCTGCAAATGCTGCATGTGTATGCGTAGCACTTTCTTCTGCATAAAGGAGATTAGTCATGGAGAAGCAAAAATACTCAGCAAAGAAGTGTGCTCTTCAAGGCTCTTCTCAGGTAATGAGGTAGGCACGTATTTATCTGCAGACTCTCTATGTGTTAGCCCCCTGGAACAGCCCAGTTGTGGGTTTGGTGGGAAGTAGATACGCAGCAGTTAATTTTCTGTACCTCCCCTCTGTTCCCTCAGGGGTGGCTGGCATGTGCTCTCTCTGACATTTGGCTTTTGATTCCCTCTCCTGTAGCAAGTTTTCTCTTCTTCTTAAGACCTGCATTCTCTGATGATTGCAGAAAAATTTGTTCCATTTTGTACTTTAACAATAGTGTCTCCCAGGAGACTTTGTGTAGTAGGCTTAAATGTTCTTGTTAGAGTTCACAGGTGGAATGTAGCAAAAGAATTGGCTTCCATCAGCAATATAGACTCCTTAGGGTGATAGGGGAGTATAGCTAAGTACCACCAGCACATAGCTTATTTTGGAAAGACGTTAACAGTGCAAACATTGAAATATCTCTTTATTTTCTTTAGTTAAGAAGTGCTCAATTAAGTCCCAAAAACTTATGTTGCCTTTATTTTTAACTGTCAAATTTAAACCCACAGAACTAATAAAGTTTAGTTATGGGTAAAAATGGAGCTGACCTTGCATCTTTTGATGTACACTTACTAATTTTTAATGTTTTCATACATCTCTGTGGCTCACAGATGAAATTTCCACCCTTAGCTTCCTGCCTTTTGAGTGTAAGTCAGACCATTGACATTCCTTTGGAAACTATCATATCTCTTGATACTCAAAAGCTTTGAAAAAGTTTCATGGATAGTACCTTCTTGGTAATTCATCATTACAATAATGTGGGGGCCCAATTTTAGGTACAAAAGTAATTCACTGTAATGAATCTCTGACTTAAAAAAAAACAATTAGTAAAAATAAAGCCACTTTTGCATTGAAGGAGTGCCCAAAAGCACTGGTTTGTGTTTGTTTGAGTTTTCTTCCATATTTGTGACATTTTGGTTGGGGTGGGTTGTTTTTTTCTTTGTTTTTTTCAAGCCTAGGATAGTAAATTTCAGCCTGGAGTGAGTTTTTGGTGCTCATATATATCTATATATCCTAAAGCAAGAGTTTAATACTACCAACTGGCTTTTTAAGGGCTCAAAGCTAAGTCTTGCCCACCTGGAATATTTGAAAACCTCAGCATTAGATTTTGCTCTGAAGAAACTGGCTCTCAGACTTCCTTTCCTGATTTTAATAGACTACAACTTATAACATTTATGCTGTTTTAATAGGTTTATAGACCTGCTTACTGCCTGGTCATGTTGGGCAGCGATGGAAGCCCATCCTGGCAGCCACCACTAGGGATGCTATGGGTGGCTGGCACAGCTGCGGCTGTCTGTCAGTCCTTTCACTTGTAAAGGAGATGAAAGAGTGAAGCTTTTCATGGGTGGTCATAGCTGCCCCCATGAGAGAATTGGCAGGACCTGTTTTTATTTGCAGCTGTCATGTAAGTAGTTGACTAACTATGGTTATCTTATTAATTAAGAGAAATGCCTTTCTGGGGAGTCATATTTATGTGGTCATTTCTGATTGACTGCATTGGAAAGGTTTTGCCTTTCCTCAGTATGGCAAACTTCCTGAAAAGTTCCAGTAGCCCACCCTCAATATTTACAAAAAGTGACCCCATTTTCTATCCACAGAAAATGCCTAACTTTGCAATCTCATTTTTTGTTTTCTTTTTAGTGAAACATGACAGCAATAATTACTTTTCATTTGGAGTAAGAAGTGTTATGTAGGATTGACCTTAACCTTTAAAGAATCTGAGATCTCAACAGTAATACTGTAATCAAGTGTACCTAAACATTCAGTACAGCAGTATTTTAAGACTAAAAAACCATGACTGAAGCCTTCAAGTTAGTACTACTGGTGTAGAAACCATTACATTTGCTATCTGAGGATACTGCTTGAGTGATGATTCATTACATCTATAGCAACTAAGTAGTTTTTTGAGTATACAGAGCATATTCTCAAGCTGAAATCAAGACCACTTTGTAGCTGTGTCAGTAATGCTAAAACTGCACTGTTCCAGCCCGTTATATATCATGTGAAATGGGCTAATTTGTTTCTAATAAATCATGGTAGTGGTGAACCATGACTTTATATAATATGTGATTTAAAGACAGAGTGAAAATCAATATATTTTCAATGACTAAACCAAATCTTCACCTAGTGTGTCTTTTTAGAGCCTGATGTCATTAGAAATACTTTTAATATCTAGTGTTGTCTCTATTCTTAAATTTACCTACAACAATCTTAAATACATTTGTGTTTGTTGTGGGTTTTATTACCAAAGTAAACGAGAGAGAATTGTGCTGCTTTTGCATCATTTGGGGATATCCTCTAAGGTTAAAACAGTGTAAATAGAAACTTCTATTCAACAAAATTAATAGATTTTTATATCTCACACTACTAATCTTTTCTCTTGGTCAGCTGGATTTTGTTCAGGATTCAAGTTCAACTACTGGCAAAACATTGACCTAAAACTTACAGCTTCCTTCTTGTGTTAACATAGAGTTCTTGCTACTATTAATGAAGCAATTTAGAGCTTCATTATTCTTTCTATGGGTGACTAATTTACACAGGAGGAAAGTCTGTGTATTACATCTAAATATGCTTTCTGCTTTTGCCAGAGGCAATTTAGACTCAGAAATGAATCTGTATGGATCCACCTTGCCTTCTGGTCCATTAAGGGCTTGTCTGCTGTGGGAGCTTTGGTTTTAGGAAGCAAACCACTGTGGCAGTTTGAGTTTTCCCAATAAACCTTGTTATCTCAAGTAATGTTATCTCAGTGACATGAGATACCATCCCTATAATTGTGCTGTATAGCATCTGCCCTCATGGATAACTAGCTCATGAAGGAATAAGCCTATTCCCTTTTCTAAGAATGCAAAGGTTGACAGAAAACCACCCATTGTTTGCTGTTAACAGCAATCAAAACAGAACTGCAACCAGCCATTGGAAGTGGATCTTGAAACAGAGTAACAGGCGTGACAGAAACTAGATTCTAAAGGTGTGCTTAATATTTGTGTCTTTAAATTGTTTTTAAAAATGCTTTGTCTTGTTGTATTGCAAAAGCTCATAGTTATCAAAGCAGTTAACATTTCATATCGTTTCCATATGTTATGCTTTCAACAGTGAAGTAATCCTATGGCACAGACAGCTGTTGTGCAGAGTGCTATAGCAGCGTGCTAAACAGAATCTAGCATGAAAAAGAGATCTGCTGAGCTAAGCTACTTTTAGGCTGGAGGTCAGGAGGAAGTTTTACACAGTGAGAGTGATTGCCCATTGGATTGGGCTGCCCGGGGAACTGGTGGAGTCACCATCGCTGGAGGTGTTCAGGAGGAGACTTGACAGGGTGCTTGGTTGCATGGTTTAGTTGGTTGGGTGGTGTTGGATGATAGGTTGGACACGATGATCTTGAAGGTCTCTTCCAACCTGGTCTATTCTATTCTATTCTATTCTATTCTATTCTATTCTATTCTATTCTATTCTATTCTATTCTATTCTATTCCATTCCATTCCATTCCATTCCATTCCATTCCATTCCATTCTTTTTTATGTTTAAAATGGACAGTAGAAATGTAAAGGATGTGTCCCCCACAAAGGAGCTGAGAATGTAGCGGAGGAGGAGTTAGGTGCTCCAACTTTTTTTGTTTATTGATGTACTATTAATGTATAGCCAAGTGAATCTGAATTTGTAACAGGACTGCTATTTTTATCAGCATCTGTGGCTTCTGTCAGCAGGTGGCATATCTGAACTCTGTCAGGTTGATTCAGGGTAGGCTGTGAAGCATTAAAGTCATAATCTGCAACAGCTTTTTCTTTGGGCAAAGCCTGCATTTTTTTTATGGTTGGGCTTTTTTTTTATTTAAGGACAGTGCACTGCAAAAAGATTTTTTTAATGAAGGTTTTGAAGGTGCTGGAAGTTAGCCTTGGTCAGGTCAGGTCAAGTCAGGGAAAAGAAGTATGAGGTGAGGGAGTTTTGGAAATCTACAAATTCAGGTCATGCACTGAAGCAGAATTCTGATGTTAAGCACCTTGGACCGAGGAGATGAATGCCTGGCTTGGAGCATGTAACAAGACTGGGAGTAAATATTCTGTGCTTGTAGAGTTGCAAGAATTGAGGCATGCCCAAAAGCCTGCCTTTAGCCATTCGCTTTGTGACCATTTGAGGCTGTGCCTTTAAGAAAGGGGCCGTGCTGGGACACTCTGGCTGAATGTTTTGGAATAATAACGAAAACAATCAGATATTCTAAACAAATTTCATTGGTAGATTGATAGAATGTAACTTTAAGTTTTTAGTGCAGCTGGAATTTTTCTCCGTTCGTGCGTTACTTTCCCTCTCCCTTCCAGCTTGCCTGCTTCTGGGCTCCTAGCCAGGACGACCTTGGACAAGATAAGCACTAATCCTGTACTAATAGGCCTACTAAAATTCTTCTTTCTTAGTAACTACCTTTTTCTCTCTCTAACCCTCTTTGGGAAAAAAAGGAGGTAGGGGGAGAGAAGGGGGTAGAAGGGGGAACCCTCCTCTGTCTGGAGGTGGGGGTCTTGTTCCTGTATCTTTCTTTGCTGTATACTGCTGTATATATATTGTAAATACTGTATATATTATGTATATATCTAACCTGCCTTTCCACATTGCTTGTAAAATATAGTATCATAGTATCATAGTATCAGTCAGGGTTGGAAGGGACCACAAGGATCATCTAGTTCCAGCCCCCCTGCCATGGGCAGGGACACCCCACACTAGATCAGCCTGGCCACAGCCTTATCCAGCCTGGGCTTAAACACCTCCAGGGACGAGGCCTCAACCACCTCCCTGGACAACCCATTCCAGGGTTTCACCACTCTCATGGGGAAGAACTTCCTCCTCACATGCAGCCTGAATCTCCCCACCTCCAGCTTCATTCCATTCCCCCTAGTCCTATCACTACCTGAGATCCTGAGCAGTCCCTCCCCAGCCTTCCTGTAGGCCTCCTTCAGATACTGGAAGGCCACAATGAGGTCACCTGGGAGCCTTCTCATCTGCAGACTGAACAGCCCCAGCTCCTTCAGTCTGTCATCCCTTCCGCTTCTCCGGCTGAGTTAGCTGTGTTTTTTTTCCTCTTTGTGGGGGAGAGAAGGCTAGGCCTTCTCTCTCAACCCGCTGCTCGCTTCCAATCCTCCTCACCTGCACTGGCGTGTTGCACATGCTCGGGTTTAATCGCTGCACCTCCTGCTAATGCCGCGTGGTATCATGCGGGTGTAATTGCAAACATAATGAAAAGTAGAAATATGAGCTCTTTTATGGGCTCTTTTATTAAATCATGGCTGAGAAGTGGGCTGGGAGTGCTACATTTTTGTGTGTTTGACTTATGGGGTGTCTAGCTTAGTAAAGCACAAATTAACCCAGTTCTACTGCGGCTTGAAAAGTCACACTTTCAGATGTCTGTGGAACCATCTCATTAGTTATTCAGATTGACAGAAGTTTCTGTTTGCTTAATTGCCTGTTCAGAGATTAAAGAACTTTGGGAGCTGTGTTTTTATTAAAAATTAGATATATAGACCCACTCTTGTATAAACAGTATGGGCAAATAAGGCATGCTGCACAAAATGAAGACCAAATTCTGTTCTCCAGTGTAATGAAAGTTTGTCTGAATGTATCTGATATTTCAGGCCTACAAGGTACCATAAAATATCTCAAGGCAACTGGTTTGTGGTCTGTGGCAAAACTGAGGGAACTCACTGATGCCAGGACTTCGTATTTCTGTGCAGATGACGAAAGGGAGCTTTGGTTATAATTGTTTGAGCCAAAATGGTTCCATCCGACTGCAGGTTTTGGGGGCCTGTATTAACCCTGCACACTAATTAAGGTAGACACGTGTTTGCCCAGCATTTAGAAGTCTGAGGCACCTATTCTAACAGAGCCTTGTTGGTGTTCTTGTAAAAAAAAATTAATACTTTTTTTTTTTCCATGAATGGCATTGTGCAGAACAGTAGCTCAGCATATGAGTTAAATATAATGTGTGTGTGTGTGTTTAGACATGGTGTGACATTATAACCTGAGCTTTTGGCGGAGGTCGTGACTGAGCATGAATAATAAGTAAAATCTGTGGTAGTTTCTAGTTTCTGCCTTCAGGAGTAAAACTGTAGTAGGAGGTTTCCAGTGACAGTGAAAAACAAGAAGTAAAAGTGCACTGATTTCCTACAGGGGTTTTCTTAGCATGGGTCGGATTTGTTCCCAGCAACAGCTAAAAGATGTTGTTTTTTCAGACCTAGATGCCACATTCCCCTTGTAGGGAGCCAGAGTGAAAAATGCTCAACTGCTCATCACTGTGCTTCAGAAATGGATCTCTTTTCTTGCTGTCATCTGCTGTCAGGTGACTGTCCAGGTTCCTTAGAGAGACAAGAGTATGTATTGCATTGGGTACTCACTGGCCAAACCAAACCAGACTGAAGTAATTGCATTCTCAGAACATACTGAAACTCAAGCTTTGTGGATTTGTGGAGAAAAGATGATCTCATATTCCATGCATAGCAACAGTTCTGTTACCATATCTTGGGTGTGAATGCATGACAAATAATAATTACTAACCTAGAGCCCCAAATCAAACAGCTTGAATGCTTATGAAGACCAAGAACATTATCTTAGTCAAACCTGCATAGATTTGTTGCTCAGTGATTCCCTAGTACAGCTAGATGCCAGGAACAAAGTGCCTGAAGGTCTCTTCTGCTGAGGGACCACCAGCAGATTGGAGTTTGTTTTCTTGATGAGTTTTCAGGGAATCCTGATAAAACAGTGGCACTAAGTAAGAGTAACTTCCACTGATGGATCAGTGTCTCATATTTACTGTTAATCAGAACATCCTGCAGGAACACAGGGGGGCTGTGGCACTAAGGTGTTGCTGTGAGGGCCGAGGGTGGCTGAAGGGTGGTTGTAGCCAGGAAAGGGTTTGTCTCTTCTCCCAGGCAACCAGCACCAGAACAAGGGGACACAGTCTCAAGCTGTGCCAGGGGAAGTTTAGGCTCGAGGTGAGGAGAAAGTTCTTCACCGAGAGAGTAATTCATCATTGGAATGTGCTGCCCAGGGAGGTGGTGGAGTCACCATCCCTGGAGGTGTTCAAGAGGAGATTGAATGTGGCACTTGGTGCCATGGTCTAGTCATGAGGTCTGTGGTGACAGGTTGGACTCAATGATCTTTGAGGTCTCTTCCAACCTTAGTGATACTGTGATACTGTGAAAATAGGGCTATGCTATGAGGGGAAAAGACATGATAGGTGGGGGGTTTTGCTCACAATTCTTCTCATAGCTTTCCTCTGCACTTTCTAGGTTTCTTCCTTTTCCTGCATCATGTCTGCATTTCCCTCACAATTCTGATAAATTTCTCATTTGCTTGTTGCCTTGGCAGTAAAAATGTGTTGAACCTGGTTTGCTATAAAGAATATGCTCTGGGAAGATTGACTCAGTTGTTAGATTTTTGTGCTTCCCTCTAGAACTGAATCTTGCCAGAGGAGAAGGCACAAAAATTTAACATTGCATCTTATCTCAACCTCCTACTACAGGTAGCTTTACATATAACCTCCTGTTTGTTGTATTTCATCTTTCCAGCCTCTTCAGAGCATTCTAGTTTGATACAGACATAAACTGCACCAGCAACTGTAAAGCTACTGTGCTGTAGAATTGTATTTTAGTTGCACCTACCTGTCATTAATTGTATGGGAATTTGCACAGTACTCTCCCCAAGGAACAATTTCATTGAAAAGTAGCTGAGTTGTCTAGACTATAGCAACTCATAAAATCATCACTAGTTTTGGGGTTTGAGCTACAAAGCAGCAATAGAAACATGACTTGTAGATTTAAAGCACTTTCAAGCACAGGAACTGTTTTATAACCCCCATCGTAGTAGTCTGACCTGGCAAACCATTTTCAACAGGGTTGAGAACAGAAAATGCACAACAAACTTCAAGTGAAGATTATCTCTGTGCTAATTTGTAATAGGGTTTTTTTTGTGTAGCAGTGCACCTACTGTACATGGACCTTACTCCTACAAATGGGGAAAAAAATACACATTGTGCCTGCCTTTCACAGCTTGTGGCATAACTGGCTTCATGAAGGGATATCTTGATGATGGAAAAAGGACTTCAGGAGTTCTGGGTAACAATGATGCCATTCATGTTTGTGTGTTTGAACTGCAAGGGCTGATTGGTGGAAGGATGATGAGTATTATTATTATTATTATTATTATTATTATTATTATTATTATTATTATTATTATTATTATGTAATTTGCTAATTACCTTGAAAATAAACTGAAAGCACAAATGGTTTATTTGTACCATTATAGTGCCTTGAGAACTCAAACCCGGTCATTCTAGCCCTACTTGTGCTGTATGTAGTTATGGTTTTCAAGGAGTTTTTACAGTGCATAACGGGGAAAAAAGGAAAAGGAAAAAAAACCCATAGTTATTTAAGCCAGCATTTCAGTGTGCTGAAGATAGGGGAACTTCAGCAAATGTTTGAGTTTTCCTTGCACTGCGGCCAAAGCAAATCACAAGTAGTAAAAAGCAAGGACTAACATACCATTGCACACTCAATAGCTTAAAACAGAGAGCTTTATTTCACAGGGGAAGTGGTGCATTCTGAGTCAATGTCAGCCAGCCCATGATCATCAAGATGATGTAGAACTCTAGGAAGAGCTCTAGGGTTATTTGTAGCTCTCATGGATTACCAAACAAGCTCAAGGCTATGAAGGATTTGCTGACCCCCCAAGACTGCACACTTTTTTCATGTTTTTAGTGCTTGTGGCCTGGCAGGTGGAAGACACCACCCTAATTCTTGCTGAAGATGAAGGCTAGTGCTTTGTCCATGCTAGCATAGGCTCCCACTTGTGAGATTTTTCCATATATAGTCAGACAACATCATCCACAGCAATTTCTCAGCATTTCTGCCTCTAATGCCAAAGGATACCAGATGCCAAGGAGCAATGGAAAATAACAACTTGAAAAGTACTTCATTTCAGCTTCAGCCCAGTGATAGATCATCTGAAACAACTCACACCTGCCAGCAGATGTTCTGTACACCTGATTGAAACAGTGATAGCCTCAAAGAATGGTTTGGGACAGCATGCCAGGCGCAGTGCAGGGTTTGTTTGGTCAGAATCTGTGGGGCTTTTTAAAAGAGAGAGGAGATGTTATTCCCTGCTGAGCATGTTCTTAGGTTTGGCTGTTAAAAGTGCATTTCTTAGGAACATGAAAGAGGATCAATTTTAAAACTTAGCAGCTCCTTCCTGTAGATTTAATGTGTAGGCAGAATGACAGAAGCCTTGATCTTGGCTCAGTAATCAATAGGCATGTCAGTGCTTACTGGTAATTCTGAGTATTGTCATTGCCACTGTCTTTCAAATTATACTGAAGGAGTTTCTTAAGTCTGTGTGGTCAGAGCATTTAAAAGCAGGTAGAGGGAGGGATCAAGTGTATTTCTGTGCAAAATAAATCCTGACCTTCAGTGCATTGAAGTGTAGAGTCTGCCATTGCCTCCCTCATTGCTGGTCAAGGGTTTGTAACCCTCCTGGGACTCATAAGTGTGAAATTCCCGCGGCTCAAAGCCACTGAAAGAGTGCTGAGCTGCCCTGGGTCTCTGCAGCTCCACCGCCCCCTGGTCCTCCACAGGCAGCCTGCTGTGGGATTCCTGCGCTGTGATTGAGTCCATTCACACCCGAGGGTCTAAGGTCTGGCCTGGGAGCATCTTAGACATCTCCACGTAGCTGAATCCTGCTGAAACCAGCAGCACTTCTTGTGCAGTGAGTGCTACCTGTGCAGTGACAGCGAGCCCTTGGGTTGCAGCCTGGTGGTAGCTCAATGCATCCTTGCTGAGTTTGTGTGCTGAAGGCAAGGCACACAGCAGTCGGGGCAGGTAAGGACTGTGCCTTAGCAGCTTTATGGCCTGTGCTGTAAGTGGCTGCATAGCTCTTGTACAGCTGTAAAGCATGTTTAACCCAATGTTATAAAACACATCTCAAATGTAATTTCATAGCTTCATAAACTGTAGTTCATTTATGTAGGTGCTTTTTATTGTAATCCTTTATCTTAAACATGAAACTGTTTCCTGATACCCTTTTTTTTTTAATGATAAAGGGGGAAAAGAAAAGAAAAACCTGCCTTTTTGTTATGTGCATCAGGAGAGTCCTTAAGTACAGTAATAGTACCCTGTACTTGTATTTTTCTATGTCTAACCTCAGAATGCAGACCTTGGAACTGAAAAACCAAAATAACATTAATTATGACTGTTCTTCGCTGTGGTTTTTGGAGTATAAGTTTGTAACAGATGTCTGGGGGGAGAGGAAGGGGGGAGGAAGGATGGCTTGTTTCTTTTTCTCAGCCCCAACTGGTTTTAATTCTTTCTTGAACATTTGGAGAATATCTTTAAACATTTGCCAGAGTTCAATTAACATCCCCTGACTGAAGGTGGGACTCAAAACTCACATGTTTTTCTTCAAACGTATACCTGCTCTCGCTGCCTGTGCCAAAGCCAGGCAAAGAAAGGATTCCAGCTGGCAGAGGTTTTATTACTGTTACATTAATTTGCAGGTTAAGCCTGGAGTTGGGAGGGGTCTGCTAGGTTGATTTATTTATTTACTTTATTTATTTTCATGATTAAGAAACCCAAAATGTCAAACACTGCCATTTAATCCCAGGAAGGTTGTGCTCCTTTTTGGGGGAGCAGTTAACAGCTTCTTCTTGTTTACATGAAGTTGTAGGAATCTAGTTTAAAAATATGTTTAAAGTGGAGATTGTGTTCTTGGGTTTCTCGTGTTTTGCCTGCACTGTGTATCAACAGAGGATTGTGCACGTTGTTGAAAGCCCTTTTTTGTGGCAAACAGGGTTGGGGGCCGGGGCGGGGGGGGGGGGGAGGTTTATATAAGAATGCAAAATAACTTCCCGAGACTATTGGCGCAGTGCGACCATAAAACCTCAAGGGCACATTGTGCAGTGACATTGTAACAATTTGCTTTAGCACCTCTGCAGCCTTCTTACAAAGTCCTGTTCTACAGAGCACAAGCCCTGGTATCAGTTGACTGGTTTTCCCAGGCCTGGTTCTTCACATGCATGTTTTTGTGATTAGTTGCTGGTCTGCAAGTAGTTGGAAATGGAGATTTGGGTATTAGTTTTTTTTTCCCCTGATTGAGCTTATTACACATATGTTTTATTCACATACATGTTGATCTGCTGGAGAGTAGAGAGGCTTTGCAGAGGGACCTCGACAGGCTGGACAGATGGACAGAGTCCAACGGCATGAGACTGAACACATCCAAGTGCCAGGTTCTGCACATTGGCCACAACAACCCCATGCAGTGCTACAGGCTGGGGTCAGAGGGGCTGGAGAGTGGCCAGGCAGAGAGGGACCTGGGGGTACTGGTCGATGGTAGGATGAACAGGAACCAGCAGTGTGCCCAGGTGGCCAGGAGGGCCAATGGCATCCTGGCCTGCATCAGGAACAGTGTGGCCAGCAGGAGCAGGGAGGTCATTCTGCCCCTGTACACTGCACTGGTTAGGCCACACCTTGAGTCCTGTGTCCAGTTCTGGGCCCCTCAGTTTAAGAAAGATGTTGACTTGCTGGAGTGTGTCCAGAGAAGGGCAACAAAGCTGATGAGGGGTTTGGAGCACAGCCCTGTGAGGAGAGGCTGAGGGAGCTGGGATTGCTTAGCCTGGAGAAGAGGAGGCTCAGGGGTGACCTTATTGCTCTCTGCATCTACCTGAAAGGAGGTTGTAGCCAGGAGGGGGTTGGTCTCTTCTCCCAGGCAGCCAGCACCAGAACAAGAGGACACAGTCTCAGGCTGCACCAGGGGAGGTTTAGGCTGGAGGTTAGGAGGAAGTTCTACACAGAGAGGGTGATTGCCCATTGGAATGTGCTGCCTGGGGAGGTGGTGGAGTCACCATCACTGGAGGTGTTCAGGAGGAGACTTGATGGGGTGCTTGGTGCCATGGGTTAGTTGATTAGGTAGTGTTGGATGATAGGTTGGACACGATGATCTTGAAGGTCTCTTCCAACCTGGTCTGGTCTATTCTATTCTATTCTATTCTATTCTATTCTATTCTATTCTATTCTATTCTATTCTATTCTATTCATTTCTACATTAAATATGTTGTACCATATCTACCTATATAGGTGTGCAATCGTCTTCCAGTGGAGTTATGATCTCTGGATTGGGATTTTGTATTTCAGCTTTAAAGACTGTGCTTTGTTGTACTGGTATCACCATACAGATATATATCAAGATAGAAAATGCCACAATGGCTCCCAAGGCCAGAGAGAGTCCAGGTGCTCCATCAACCCCTTTGATACAGCATTTAACAGCTTATTCTTGTTTACATGAAGTTGTGGAAATCTAGTTTTCAAATGTGTTGGCTCTGGAGGAGTATTTTCTTTTCACCTGAGTGTAAATAGTGATGTTTGTCTTGTAGCCCAAATGATGACCAGATCTCATGTATAAGTAGTTTCCAATTATACTGAAAGTGAATAAGAATATGCAACACTAATGCCATGCTACTAGCACTTTAAATAAAAACCTTTATGCTTATTTTGTACCTTTATCATTTTAGCTATACCTCTAGGGTTTCAGGATGATTTCCCATGCAGACTAGCTCAGCTGAAATCTTTCTATGCCAAAACACAGTAGATTCAGTTCTGGGCTTTACCCCTAGGGTCTGACATGTTTGTATGCTTCCCAAAGTGGATTCAAACCTTGCCACTGAATGCATTTTCAGTCTCTTAAAATCCAGCATTGAGCTTACATTTAAATGAAAACTAAAGGTGATTTGAGATGTTGGAATTGACCTAGCTACCACTTCATTTAAAACACCGAGGTTATCCATGGGTTGGGTGCATAACTGCTTGTGTGTGGTTCTTGTTTGAGGTACCACCATCCAGAATAACTAGAAAGTATCTTTTCACACTCTTTATGTGGCTGTGCAAGTTATCCTTGGCATTTCACTGGTGACTCTGAGAGAGGGTAGAGGATGTCCAGAAACAACAGTCTATATCCTTGCTTGCTTAAATGCTCCCACCCTTTGATGCAGCAGACCCCACTCACTGACAGCTACTCTTCAAATGATGCATGTAGCTCTTTGTGTTTTAATCCATATTCACACCATTACATGAGGTATGTTGTTTAAGTTCTCTTGATGCTTATTCACTAGCTGAGTCTTGCTTCAGGCAGAGACAGTGGAAAGTTAGTTCTTCTGAGTAGTAATAGTTCCTAAACAGCTATTTATTCAGGGCTTGATACTCAGTCTGAGCTAGGAGAGGGCTGAAGGGAAAGGTGGTTTCTCCAGAAGCCATTTTCCTGGCCAAATCCTGCTCTGACTAGTGTCATGAGGAAGAGTAGGATGCTGGCAGCATAACTGGGTGAAGTGCAAGGCGAGGGATGTGCTCCTGGCACGACGTGTGTGAGAGTGGCCCAGCAGCAACTGCCGCAGACCGCATGGCCTGCAGGACCTACTGTGGGGGACGTGCCCTGGGCCAGCCCACCCTGCTGGGCACAAGGCCAAGGCAAGAGTAAGTTGTAAGTGGTATTTTGTGGCTCTTTTGTGATCATGCAGAAGGATAGATGGATGTCTCTGCCAGCCTTGGCAAGTGCCCATTTGACAAACCATAACCATCTCAAGCAGCTCCCTCAAGTGACAGCAGAGCTGCCAAGCATGCAGTTGGCTTTGAGAACAGATTTACCTCTCCTCTCCCAGGAGCAAGGTTCAGAGATGTTTACTGGGATAAGAGAGAAAAAAATGAACTGGAGTTGCATTTGCAATCTAAAATACCAATGTCTGTACCACTGCATAGTGCTTGGTTTCAGCTACCCTGGGTTTCCTTCAGTTGTATTACATATGTGTTTGCACCATGTCTGGGGACACCAATGATACAATTAGTTTGGGAAATACAAGAAATTAGTCTGAATGGACCTTTCACAAAGGCTGATAAACACTTTGTGTCATCATGAGTGCCCTTCTATCCTTGTCCCCAAAACAAGCAAGCAACCAAAGGGAAAAATGTGGCTTGGTCTGTTTGGATGATCCTGTGTCTGAAATTCACTGCCTGAGCATGAAGAGCCAATGTACTGTGCCACCCATACCAGCTCACTGCCAAAAGTCATGCTGCAGCTTCCAGACTAGAGGCTTTCTTAGCAGCCATGACACATGGTATTCAACTGATTTGTATTTCATCTCCCCTAGCATCCTATTTCCTGTGCTTTATCTAAAGGAAGACTGTTTAATTTGCAATGACTCAATATGTCTTTAGATCAACAATGAGTATCAGCTGAGGGAGCATTCTCCCTGCTGGTGAGCATGAAGGAGGCTGTGTGCATCCATGGGCACAGAGGGAAGAAGTCTGACAAATCCATAAGTGTACTTTAGCATTGAGTCAAAATTCACGTAGTAAAACCATGGTTTGGTTTGGTTTGGTTTGGTTTGGTTTGGTTTGGTTTGGTTTGGTTTGGTTTGGTTTGGTTTGGTTTGGTTTAATCAAGGAAGCTGACCTACAGGAATTCAAACTTCCTGACATAAGAAGTGCTCTCATAAAACTGTTTCTATGAAGTACAGACTGCAAGTCCTGCGCAGGACAAAGTGTGAAGCTGAATTTTTATGAGAGATCATTGGAATTACCATGAACTTTCAGTGACACTAGCAATGTTGATTCCTACTGCAGGAAGCTAATCTCTTGTAGTTATTCATTGTATGCTTAAATGCATGCTTTCTGGTCACAAAAATAATTGGCAAGAATGTTTTGGGTTTGTTTTTCTTCATGGGAGGAGAAAGGAAGAACTAGTAATGCTCCTGACCAGAGGCTGGGATAGATTGTGTTCTCTGTAATGGCACACACAGCTTATGTTGGTTTTCATTAGCTATGTCTGTTTTAATATTTCAAGGCACAGTATAGAAGTCTCTAGACTTAAAAAGCGACATAACTACAAATGATCTGCACCTGCTAGAACCAGGACTCATTCAATGTTGAGGGGAAAACCCTCTGCAAATCTCATGGTGCAATGAATTAACTCTCCCAAAAGGTAGAGTTTATCTTGGCTACAGTGGTGCTAGTACCAAATGAAACACAGAAACTTTGTAAAAGGTGAGGTTCCAGATTTTCAGCAGTGTTTGTGGGATGTTGTCTGTTACAGAATGTCAAATGATTAACTGTCTGCAAAAATGTTTCTGAGCTGTTTAAATAACCGGCTTCATCTGCTAGAAAAAGAGAAGTAGTAGATGGGCATTCAAGAGATTAAATCTTTCCAGTAGGATTAAGTGATCTTCTTGCTGATGTTGAGAACAAAACTGACTGGAAGGAGAGGTAGAGCAAGGCTTCATGGTGCAACTTTGCTTTTCATCACACTGCAAAACTCTCTTACTGCACAGGTAGTAATAATAGTCCCTTCTTGTGCATGTGTTTACTTCCGGCAAACAAACTTCTGGGCTGCAGACAGCCTTCTCATTTCCCAGTATCACAGTATTTGTGACAGGTTGTGTTTAAGCACAACATAAAAAACAAAAGAGAAATAATGTTCCAGGATATTTAGTGACCCTGGATGTTTTCTGTCTTTTCATAACCAGTAATTTTATGTAGTACCTGGCTCTGATAGGACACACCATGCCAGCTACGCCTAGTACTGCTCACCTCAAGTCCATCTCCACCAGTGGAGTTCAGCCCCTCTTTGAGGAGCGTTGCCATTGTCTCAGCATGGAAGATTGCAGCAAAAAAAAACCCCACCAAACTAGCATTCTTTCCTTGCTTTATTTTTGTTTCATTTTTTTTAATCTGCTGGGGGCAGCACAGATGAAGTGAGCCTTTTGGCAAGGCCAGCCAAGCAAGAAGAGGGGAAATGGCTTCGTGGGTCGGGACTGAGGGAATGCTGCATGCGAGGGTGGGAGCAATATTACAGAGATGTTACTGAGTCATTTGGATAATAAAGCAGTGGGCTTAGGTTAGGCTGAGGTAGACCTATGCAGGGTCTCTGAATGAAAGCCAGATGATGAAAATGGATATGTTAAAAAGCAAGGAGCCCCAGAAAGAGCATTGCCAGGGGAGAGAGATTGAGAAAGCAATATTCTTACTATTGTAGAACTAGTATCTAGTTACAGTAATAGTATTGTATGTTTGTGCACTGCTTTTCTGAAAGCATGTGCTTCTCTGTCAGCCCTTCCCCTACAGATAATTAGACACTTCATCTTAGAGAAGTGGGTGTTGTTGAATTTGGGAGATTTTTGCTATTCAGGCTTCTGAAACACAATTCCTATGTTTTTCCTTTGAGTACTGATGGGAATAGTGATCGTTCTGCTTTCCAAGCACAATGAGACATGGTAAGGCTATTAGCACGTGTGCTGCAGGAATGTCTCTCTGCTCAGTCCCCCAGAAGGGCAGCATGCCCCAGCAGAGCATCCTGTTTTCCATGTGCATGGCAATGTCCAAGTGGAGATCAGTGAGCCAGCTGTCTTGGAGCTCTCTTAAGAGTTATTGCAAAGGCTTGTCCAAGTCGTGCAGTTGTTACACCCTGGAACAGGCCATGGGTTAGATGCAAAGGTGCTTCATTTTTTATTTTGCCTTTTAAAAGTAAATATTTACAAATCTCATTGTGAAACACCAGCCAAGTTAAAAAGAAAAGAAGAAAGAAACCAAATTAGACCTTGATGTAAGTGCAGTGCTGTGTCCTTCCCCTGCCGTGCGCCGCTGGTACCCTGGCACGCTGCTTGAGGAGCCAGCCGCAGCCCACGGCTCGGGCTGCAGTTTGTGCACCTGACGGATAGCCGAGAGCCACAGCCTCCTGCCTGGCGTGGGAACAGCTCTGCAAAGCCACCCTCCTCAGCCTTACAGTACTTAATTAAAATACCTCATCTAGGGGCCGTTTAATTACGGCAGCGCCAACCTCTGCCTTGTGCTTTTTGTTTTCCCTCTTCCCCCCTCCTCTCCTCTGATGTGTTGCACGCAATCAGTGAGGCACCACATGGGTTGCAACTCTTAGACACTGACAACTGAGGAAATTAAATTCTGAGGTGGAATCAGTTAAAAGCCTGACTGAAGCACTCTTGTTTTTCTATGGCAACTGAAACAACATAATTACTTAAAGGATAAATTTGGATTGCTAATGAGGGTTTTTTTCCAAGACTCTGAGGGTTTTTTTGCATTTTCTTTAAACCAGGACCTTCTTAAATACATTTTTGGGGTTTAATTTACCTTCTTTTACTTTTAAAGACAGTACCAGCAATTGAGTTCAGTAGGACAGTTCTGTAACAGCAATTCCAGCCTCCAGTTCCAGCTTTGTGTGGAGAGATGTGCCGCTCAGGTGCTTGGCACTGTTAGTATTACTGGTTTATGCAAGAAGAAAGAATGCATTTGTGTGGTCATTCCTACTTGAAAAGCCTCATCCATGGTGACAAGGCTATTTTTAAAAGCATTTGCTTGTACTGTTTAAGCAACCCTTTCCACAGTGCTAGACAAAGTCTTGCATTTTCATTCAGTTAAGCTGATTAAAAGAAATCTGTAAGGATGATCTGACCTCTCAGATGCTTTTGCACGCATTTTGATTTCTCTTGTCTCCCCTCCTCGAGTCTACCTACAAGTGAAGCATGGGCAAAAGTTGCTACAGAATTGAGTCTAGCACACAAAGTTGCTATGAGAATGAAAAGGATGCCCTGAAAATACAGGAAAGCCTAAGGAAATGCATAATTGCAATGATTCCTACTTCTCCCCACTGTTCTGTGTATCTTTTCCCTCATATACCATATTGCATATTAAGTTTTATAGAGCACTGACTGTTGTTGTGTAAAAGCATGGTCCTTGTTATCACTACAAGCAGCTATATGCTTAGTAGATGCCTTACAGTCTCAAATGATGTTTTCTTTGGGAGGACAAAATCCTGTTTAGGAAGAAATTGCTTGTTCTTACAAGGGCTTACAAGGCAGGGATTATAATGGCCGAAATAGTTGGTATCAGTGTTTGGAAACCTTGGTTGTTTTCTCATCCTAGGAGTGAATTAGTGTATTTACAACGGGGTTTTCTGTTGCTTTTGCTTAGAAAACCCCACTGAGCTGAAAAGTTCGGAGGGAACAGCTTGAGGAATTTTTTCCATCCAGATACAATCAAGGGCAGGAAATCGTTGAGGCAGAGTTGTGGTTTTGCCTTCATTTTTTTATTAGTTAATTAAACTATAATTCTTAGCTTCATTTTAGGTTAACTGTTCCTAGAGGTCAGAAATACTTTCAGAGTTCAATAATGCTTTCTTTGGCTTTCACTGATTCGGTGTGGGATAAGGAGTCACAGTCAGTAGGGCAGGGCTTTCCAGATGTGCAGCAGCGCATGTGTGCGTGCGCTCATGTCAACAGTTGTTGATGGTGGGAACCCATCCATCTTCCCTCATCTGCACACCACCCTGTGTGGATGAAAACCACAGGAAAGAAACGCAGATAGCCTGACATCTGTAAGCGAACTTGCAACGTCTGATTAAAGTTCGGGAGTCCTGAGTACTCGCAGCTGCCCGCTGACGTGCATTTGACTCGGTGCTGGCGAGATGCGGAGCCGGAGGGAGAGCACTAGGGGAGGGCAAACCTGAAGGGCACAATCTGAGACGATAGGTGTGTATAGAGCTTCACTAGAAGCAAGAAACGCCAAACCCAAGATCTCGCTGCACATTGCCAACACGGGGTTTTCTCCGCGAAGCTGGGATGTTTCTGTGAGGCATCCGTCTGCATTTGCTTCTCGGCGTGAGGAGCTGCTCGGAGGCGTGCGCTGAGAGGGCATGGGAGGGAAACAAACATGCGGTTGTCCCAGCGCTGGCTGCAGCGACGGGAGCTATTCCAGCACTCGGAGCCAAATCGGCTTTCAGCAGAAAGGGTAAAATTCAGCAGAGCTGGGAAAGGGAAAGAATAAAGGGGAGGGGAAACACAGCACCACCTCCTGCTGACACCGCAGAAGTTTGCCTCGGCTTTCCCTCTCTCTCCCTCTGTGCATATATTTTCCTTTTAATCAGCTGGGGCTCTTCCCTCCCCTGCTCATTTTATTTATTTTATTTTAACTGTATTTTTATAGTAGGGAATTCTGCTTTCCTAATTTCTCTTGTTTCACATTTAACTTCTTTGGAGGATTTCATTAATAGTGGCTGCAATTAAAATATAATAAATAAACTCAGCACCAGCTGCTCACATGGCTGTCACAGCATATCTGGAACATAATGCAGCCTGTTTGGGGCAGCCACACAATGCAATTTATGCCCACACCTGAGGGAATGGATTTCTCAACCATAATTGCTACAATATAATTCTTATTAATGTTGTGTTATAATTCCTATTAATTCCAAAGGGCTAGTAAATGCATTAGGAGTTGTCAACATATTATTCTACACTGTTTATGATCTGCAGAATTACACTCTTCAGCATTGTGTTGCATAAAGAAAAGCCTTGAAATTAGCTTTCATTGGAGGGACAGGGGGGAAGCCACATTTCCTGTTTGGGCACTGGGAAAGAGGGAAAGGTCCTGGTGTTTGAGGAGTAATGAAACTGCTTTCTAAAAATCAGGCCTTTGAACTTTCTGTGCCATGCAGTTCACTGTTTATGACGAGATATATATATATGTTAATAATGCCTGTCTGGTTACTAGAACGAGAACCACTGGTGTCTTTATGAAGGAATAAATAACTGTAAGAAAGCTAGGTTTATAAAATGAAAACTAACTGTGTTCCAGCAAAGACAGGAGTGGGGAAATTACAAATCATTGTAACTGATGTAATAAATACAGACTATGTTATCTTGCTGTGCTTTTATTCATTCCTACTTTATCTCACTACCCTGCTTTCCTTAGGTAGTGAATATGATGAGGAGGAAGTAGACTATGAAGAATCAGACAGTGATGAGTCCTGGACTACAGAAAGTGCTATCAGCTCTGAAGCTATCCTTAGTTCAATGTGCATGAATGGAGGGGATGAGAAGCCTTTTGCCTGTCCTGTTCCTGGATGTAAAAAAAGATATAAGGTAAGCAGTAGGGTAGACTTAGCTTATTTTCTGCTGGTGGAATGGTGGGGGGGAAGCCTTTAAAATCATTTGTACCTTTTTCATTTAAAAGACTTGTCACACTTATTTTTGTGGTATTTTAGCAGTGTTCATATTTTATTCACTGGTTTCATCTCAAGCACAACCAACTTGCTGGTTGTACAATGGATGTTGGCTTTTGCATCACTGTCTGTTAAGAGGGATTGCAGGTAGTGAGTCCTTTGCTTCACACATTTTAACAAAACTTCTGTTATGTAGGCAAATTAACTCCATAATTCAGGAGGCACTGCCAGCAAACCCACCTACTTCCCAGTAGTGCCAGAGTGAATTCTTTCTGCTAGAGATGCTGCCTCTTTTTTGTTAAGACTGTGCCCAGGGTACTTTTCCTGGCACAAGTGATAGCTAACATTTTGCAAGTCAGAGCTCACCTCAGGAAGGCCTCTGAGAAATTCTGGTATCATTCTGTCCTGGGTCCCAGTCCCTGTGACTTGCTTGCACAGCAGTTGGTGTGTCTGGCTCCAAGTGCAGGGCTTGCATCCCCCTGCATTGCATGCTGGAAAGCAATCCCCTCCCCACCCACCATCCTTTTGAAATTATTCTCCATTATGAGAAATTTTTGCCTGACAGTAGGGGTGAAGTAACTTGAACTTTGAACCTTGAGCTGGCTGGTGTAGAGCATGCCTTAGTGATGTGAGGACAGGAGCAGCAGCCCCTATAGACAGAAGCTATTGCTTCATGTGAACCAGAGAGGAGCTAGATGTAATTGTGTTGAACAGCTTGGGCTTCAGTATGGTGTTCCAGACGCTGGCTTTTGGGAACAGATACAGCATGTTGGCACGCTTCCTGTAAATCATTTTCTGGGCAGGAAGGATTGGAAAATCCAACCACTCATCTATACCCTATTAAAAACAGTGGTGCTTGGGCTGGTTTTTATACTAGCCTGAATTTATGGCTTCTCCTTTAAATAACCCAAACCTGGGAACTTTAAACACGAACAGAAATGTGAAAGAAAAAGATAGGAAGAGCAGTAACAGTTGAGATAAAGTGGTTGTGACAGGAACGAATAAGCTGTGCAGGAAAGCATGCAGTGCACAGACACAGGTTTCAGTGGCAGTGCAGCTGTGCTGGATGGTGGCAGGTCCCATGGCAGCAAATCACAAGAGTGGGATTCCTGTGCAGACCAGTGAACACTTGAGCAAGAAAGCAGTGTGCTCTTAGTGACATACAAGTCCTTTTTTTGGTCTTTGGTTTGGTTTGGTTTTCAGAGACGAGCCTTAACTGTGTAATGGTTCTTCACTTCGGTTGCAGGAAAAACTGAACACCATCTCCAGGGCAAAGGGAAAGATGTTTTCAGACTCTTTGCAAGAACTGCTTTGCAGATATCCACTATTAATCAAGAGTAATACTCTTTTCTTTTTTCTTCTTTTTTTTTTTTTGCCTGTGGTAGAAGCTGTGCCAGATGAAGGCTGCAGTATAAAACCTAAATCCCTAGCTCAGGAAGCAAACAAGCCATGGTGATTGTTAGAAGTCACTGTGCCCACAGGGCATCTATGCATTGCAGAAAACATTCCCTTAATGGGCAAAGGCTAGAAGGAGAACCCTGTAATTTGCTATATCCTGTCTGTTCTCTGTTTGACTGCCAGCCCTCTGGTTTTTTATTGCCCAAATAAGCAAGCTGTTTCTGCTGGCTTCTGCTATCTCACTACCTTCATCTCAAATGCGTGAGGACTGTCTAAGGGGTATCTTGTACACCATTAATGGTGGAACAGTTGGACAGGGAACAAATTAACGACCCTGTGAGAGTCTGACAGAGAGCAGCAGCAAATAAAACCTACCCTATTTTCCTAAGAGACTCACCTCTGTTTAGACCTGATAGGAAAACACATTTCCTTCAGCTCTGCCTCACCTCATCTCTCTTTTCTGGGAGCTCTGTTTCCTCCCTTTTTTCTTCTCGGCCTAATTTCTTCTTTTTACATTTTTATCTTTGTTTCCTTCCTTTTAGCTTCATGTCTGTTGTGTTTCTTGTTTCCTCTTCATTTTCCTTCTGCTTAACCCCCCTCCTCTGATGAATTATTTGTGGAGTCTGGGTAGGGAGTCTCGTGATCAAAGCAGTAGGATTTTCTGGTGGGTACTGGATAATCACAGTCAGGGCTGTAAAACAATTATAGCGCTCCAAACAGGAACAGGGGCATGCACATACAGTAATTGCCAGGCTCACTTTACGGCTGAGAAAGGATGCATTCCTTTGGGGAGCGAGGAGGAAAGGATATACACAATTTTCTTTTGTCTGGCCCTAGGTGACGTACATTTGAGAAGCAGAAAGGTTATTTTTGGATGTGTTATTTGTCTTACAGCACTGCTTAAAGGACCCAGCTAGGGATGGGTCTCCTTTTTACAAACAACAGGCAAGGATAAAAAATGGCCTCTGCACTGAAAAGTCATTATGGAAAGGTAAATAGGACAAGAATGAGTACAACAAATACTCCTAAGGAATGGGCTGGGGCAGACAATGGAAACTGCAATGAGAGCATGTTTATACATGATGAGTATCAGAAGACCCTACTGGCCTCCTGCCCAGCATCTCTCTCTTGGTGCTTTCCCATAGGCAGTGCAGTAGAAATGAGTCATGTACATTTAGTTGGGTTTCAGCTGGTTTATTTTCTTAAGAAATAAACTTGCTTGCTGGTAATACCTCTTGGTGCTCTATGTAGCATGGCAGAGATGTTGGTGAGGAGCTGAAGAGTCTGAAGCAATAAGAAACAGGGGTGGCAGGGGGTGGGTGTTTATATGTACATTTGTTTGTTGGACAGTCAGAAAGAGCTAAATTCACCTGGGGCACACTGACTTCTAGCTGCTTTAAACATAAGCCTCTGAACTAATTTCTACAGCTTGCTTTCCTCTTCTCTAGATGACAGTTTATCAGTATTTTGTCGTTCACCATTTTTACATAGTTTCTTTCTTCTTGGTGTACATGATGCCTTACATCTGATTTTTACAAAATCATCTGTGTGGTTCAAAGGGATCCAGAGATCCTAGCCTTGCTTCTGTGGAGATCTCAGCCTTGTTTCTGTGGAGACCTTAGCCTTGTTTCTGTGGAGACCTTAGCCTTGTTTCTGTGGAGCTCCTAGCCTTGTTTCTGTGGAGACCTTAGCCTTGTTTCTGTGGAGACCTTAGCCTTGTTCCTGTGGAGACCTTAGCCTTGTTCCTGTGGAGATCCTAGCCTTGTTTCTGTGGAGATCCTAGCCTTGTTTGTGTGGAGATCCTAGCCTTGCTTCTGTGGAGATCCTAGCCTTGTTTCTGTGGAGATCCTAGCCTTGTTTGTGTGGAGATCCTAGCCTTGTTTGTGTGGAGATCCTAGCCTTGTTTGTGTGGAGATCCTAGCCTTGCTTCTGTGGAGATCCTAGCCTTGTTTCTGTGGAGATCCTAGCCTTGTTTCTGTGGAGATCCTAGCCTTGTTTGTGTGGAGATCCTAGCCTTGTTTGTGTGGAGATCCTAGCCTTGTTTCTGTGGAGCTCCTAGCCTTGTTTCTGTGGAGATCCTAGCCTTGTTTTTATGGAGGTCTTTCTGTGGAGCTCCTAGCCTTGTTTCTGTGGAGATCCTAGCCTTGTTTTTATGGAGGTCTTTCTGTGGAGCTCCTAGCCTTGTTTCTGTGGAGATCCTAGCCTTGTTTCTGTGGAGATCCTAGCCTTGCTTCTGTGGAGATCCTAGCCTTGTTTCTGTGGAGATCCTAGCCTTGTTTCTGTGGAGACCTTAGCCTTGTTTCTGTGGAGATCCTAGCCTTGTTTCTGTGGAGATCCTAGCCTTGTTTCTGTGGAGATCTTAGCCTTGTTTCTGTGGAGATCCTAGCCTTGTTCCTGTGGAGATCCTAGCCTTGTTTCTGTGGAGGTCTTAGCCTTGTTTCTGTGGAGCTCCCCCTGACTAGATTTCAGATTTGCATCCATATTTCAATGTCCAGAAGTGTGTGGGTAGTGAGTAGTTCATGTCACCACTAGGAGCTAAAGTGTGGCTTTGTGAAGGTGCCAGTTAGTTCTCATTTTCTTCAGCACCACGTGTGTGTGCCAGTTCTTTGTTCTCTAACTCTGGAGAAGGACATTCAAATGTGTGTAGGGTGTAGATACACTTCTTCAGGCAACCTCCAAAGAGCAAAATGAAGTTTGATACATGATAGATAAATAGATAGAACCCTCCCCCACCCCTACCAAATAATGCATGTATACTGTTAGAGAGAAAACCCCTAGACCACTTGCAGGAGTTTCTATAGTATCCACAAACAGAATAATAACTAATTTCCATGCATACAAAATGTTGCTTGTCTGCATGACTGCCTCTTGGCCTTGGGAAGGAGAAGTGGCACCTTTCAAGAATGCCAAGGCTTGTCTGTCTGGCAGGCAATGGGACGAAGGTCCTAGCACTAAGAAGGCTGATCTAAGACGGAAAGACTTTCTCTGAGAGTCAGCAGTGCTTAGGGAGGGAGAATATTGACATGAGAGAGGAAAAGAAGGGAATTTACTTGAAAGAAAGGAGCAAGCCAGAGCTTGCAAGTTGAGCAGGAAAGAACTGGAGCCACAGAGAAAGCCTTCGGAAGGGGCAGCCAGGAGACAGACAAACATTTATGTCTGTCGAGTCTGAAAGAAGAAAACCTCCCAAACCATCCTTGGTGTCACTCTTGTTACTGGAAGGGGTGGCAATCTGTCTGCAGTGTAGTGGCTTGGTGAGTACTGCCATGCAAGGGGCCCTGCCCAGCAAGCACCCTTCTGTCCCTGCAAACCAGGTAGTGCCAGTCTGAGCTTCCATATCTCCCCCTGATCTGGTCCCAGGTTAATAATTGTTTCCTCCTGTTTAAGGTTTTGGAGTGCCCTTCTATACTGCCATCTTCTTCCTCAATCATTTCAGTGAGTAAATAATGAGCAACCTCAGTAACCAGAGCAATAAAAGTGATGTATGAGTTTGGTAGTGGGATTGCCATACCCCAGCAGACTCGGCCCAGGCAGGCAGCAAAGTGTTTACATTGCAGCAGCAGGAAAAGAGCAAAAGAGGGGCTGTAGTTCTGGGTAGGGGTTTCTCCTGGACAGGAGCACAGGGCAGGGGATTTAATAAATGGTTATAGATATCTGAGGGCTGGGTGTCAAGAGGGAGGGGACAGGCTCTGCTGAGCTGCACCCTGTGATAGGACAAGGGGCAATGGATAGGAACTACAGCACAGGAGGTTCCACCTCAATATGAGGAGGAACTTCTTTACTATGGGGATCACAGAGCACTGGAACAGGCTGCCCAAAGAGGTTGTGGAGTTTCCTTCTCTGGAGACTTTCCAGACCCATCTGGATGCATTCCTGTGTGACCTGTGCTAGATTCTATGGTCCTGCTCTGGCAGGGGGGTTGGATTCAATGATCTCTGTAGGTCCTTTCCAACCCCTAACATCCTGTGTGATCCTGCAGGTTTCATGTCACACTGCCTCCAGGAGAAAGAGTATCATTGGCATGGAGCAGTGAGGATATGTGTGATTGCCAGTTTATGGCAGCTGCAGCAATTGCTAGCAGTCCTAAAGCACCTTGATTCCTAACAAAAAATGAAAGGCCTAAGCACGTTTCTGCGGCTTCCAAACTGCAGACAAGGTTTGCAGGTAACTCTGGTTTTAAAAGTTCACTGCAGTAGCAGAAGTTGAGAAAATCCTTAACTTAGAGTTAACAGATGCCTTAGGACAGTGTCATGTCATCTCCCTGCCCCTGCACCCCAGTGGTCCTGTGGGTGCTGCAGGTTACAGCTGTGTGCAAAACCACCTAGAACCTGCCTCAGAGTTGGGGCTACTCAGTCTGGAGAAGAGAAGACTCTGAGGAGACCTTATTGTGGCCTTCCCATATCTGAAGGGGGCTACAAGACAGCTGGGGAGGGACGTTTTAGGGTGTCAGGTAATGATAGGACTAGGTGTGATGGAAAAAAATAGAAATGGGTAGATTCAGATTGGATGTTAGGAAGAAATTCTTCACTATGAGGGTGGTGAGACACTGGCACAGGTTGCCCAGGGAAGTGGTGGAAGCCTCATCCCTGGAGGTCTTTAAGACCAGGATATGGCTCTGGGCAACCTGATCTAGTGTGAGGTGTCCCTGCCCATGACAGGGGGGTTGGAACTAGATGATCCTTGAGGTCCCTTCCAACCCTACCAATTCTATGATTCTATGATTCAGGGAATTCACTTGGCTACTTCTGAGGACAGTTTGTAGCTTTGATGTGCTCTTGTCTGTCTTGGTGGTACAGAATTTCTGCCTCCTCTGAGTGCTCTTCACCAAGAAGTAACCTGCACCAAGGGCTCGTGTTGGTGTGCCTGCTCTGAACTGGAGACTGAAGGTTGCCATCTCCCACAGCTCAGCTGGCAGCTGTGCAGGAGTCATCCAGTACTTTTGAAGGGTGTAAAGGATCATTTGGGGGTGGATTCACAACTCCAAGCCAGGATTCAGTGCCTGGATGCACTGGACAAGAGAAGCGTGACTTTGGGGGCAGAGCAGTTGCTTGCAGCCTTGCACCATACTCTTTTCCAGGGTGGATACTTTAGGCTAAGTTTTTCTTTCTAGATTTCTGAAATCAACCTTTCCAGACACTCAGGCTGCCCTAAAACACTGCTTCAGTGGTACAGACTACCCTGGGCATTAGAGTTCTGACAGGGACAGTGCCATGCTCAACTGCAACTGAAATCCAAGGGCTGTTTCTACTTAAAGACAGAAAAGAGCCTGCTGCCGTGGCACAGGTACCCTCTGATAAGGAGGGACCAGCACCCTGTCTTGTGAGAACACTGCCACTGGGTGGGAAACTGGGTGGTTTCTCTTCTCAGTGCACTTCTCCCTATTTCCCCAAAGGAGCTGTAAATTCCTTATGCTTCCTGTTTGCTCTTGGGAGCTGTGGTTAGAGCAGGGCAGCAAAGGGCGGCACGCAAAGGACCATTTCTCTGAGGAGCCGGAGCAAGGGGACTGCCTCTCACAGGAGCAGGATGTAGCACTCGAGATTTTCACTCAGCATAAGTTGGATTGGGAGGCAGGGGAGGAGCATGGGAAGTGTTGGCAGGAGGGATGGTATTGGAGGTGTTAAGCTTGCTAGGGGTTGCTTTCTGATGTAGATAGAGGCTTCTGAGGCTTCAGGAGTTGTAGCTCTGTTCTGGTTACTGAGGGCTTTTTCTTTTCCCTCTTTGTTTTATGCCAAGGAGCTGTCTCACTTGCCTCACTGCTGTGAGTTCCATGCTGGAGCTTCCACTGACTGTAGCCTGCACATTGATTTAACTGCACTTGTTGCTTAAAGACTCAGAGGGACTTGTTATGTGTAACTCCAGGCAGAGGCTCAGCAAAGACAAAATCCCTGCAACTAATTCCTATTCAGGCTGTTCACTGATTTTAGCTATTATCTTAAATATATTTATTTTTTCATCTCTTGAGAGGTGTATCTGGAAACTTTAGAAGGCCTTGGGGCTGGATCTGTTTGCCATGAACTGCCTTGGCATCTTCTTTGGTTTCTTCCTAGGAGAAGCTGTAAGCAAAGGCAGTTTGCCTTTATTTATCAAACATCCAGGCTCTGGTAGTGGAAGCAGGTAAGAGAGACTCCAGTAAGGCAAAGCCAACATCAGGCAGCATCACAGCAGCTGTTCCAACCACAGCTTCTTCCCTTCTTGCCAGAAACACACAAAAAGGAGAACAGGGGCGGGGGGTTGGCTTAGGTTTGGTAAAGTTCTTCCTTCATCTAGCAAAAGAGTTGCCCAGCTCCTGGCAGTGCCACTGTGCTTGCTTTCCATTCTTTCTCTCCAAACTGGAGTGGGGATCAGCGCTCTCCTATGAGCTGTAGATTATTCCTGAACAATGGCTGTTGTCAAGAGGGCTTCTCTGGATTCCTTTTCACTCTTGGAGTTAAGCATTCCCTGCAGTTAATTTTTTGGAGACAATGTGTAAACGATCAGAATTTGCTGGTCCCTAAAGACCTCTCTAGAAACAATGACACAAAGAGGAACAGACACACGATGGGGGGGGGAGCTTTGGTTTTTTGAGGAAGCTTTGGGTTTTTGTGACTCCAGACCTCGTGCCAATTCTTTGTTTGCTTGTAAATGAGCCTCTGCCTAAAATCTGTGAACACTAGATGGAAAAATGTCAGGCAGCAAAGAGCATCCATGTGTGAGCCCATTAAATGGTGCCTTTTGGGAACTGCCATATGTTGGGAGACACAAATCAGCATTGCCCAGGTAGGTTTGTTTCATGCATTACAACTTGTCCCACCTCAAATCTTGGAAGCACAAGGGAGCACAGAATTTCAGGGGCTGGAAGGGACCTCAAACGATCATCTAGTCCAACACCCCTGCCAGAGCAGGATCACACAGGAACACATCCAAGTGAGTTTTGAGTATCTCCAGAGAGGGAGACTCCACAACCCCCTGGGCAGCCTGTTCCAGTGCTCTGTCACCCTCACAGGGAAAACATTTTTCCTCATATTTACGTGAAACTTCCTATGCCTCAACTTCCACCACTGCCTCTTGTGCTGTCATTGGGCACCACCCAGCAGAGCCTGGCTCCAGCCTCTCGGCACTCACATATGTGGGAGCCCCCAGTGGAGCCCCCCAGCAACTTCTGTTGTTTGCCCATACCCTTCACTCTGTTTTCAGCTCTTCGCTGGAGGCTCTGACCAGAGCACCTGAGCACTAACCCTTTGCTCTCTCCCTGACAGAATGTGAACGGCATCAAGTACCACGCCAAGAACGGCCACAGGACGCAGATCCGCGTACGCAAACCCTTCAAGTGTCGCTGCGGGAAGAGTTACAAGACAGCTCAGGGCCTGCGGCACCACACAATCAATTTCCACCCCCCCGTGTCTGCTGAGATCATCAGGAAGATGCAGCAATAAACATGCTGGTCACAAATGTGCCAAGAAATCCTCACCAGCAGTTGCTGATTTTGAGAACAGCCACCTTTGGTTTGGTTTGGGTTTGGTTTTTCTTTCTTTTTTGTTTTGTTTGTTTTTTCCCTCTGCAGGGGGAAGCACTCCGCGACCCTTTGCCTTCGAGACAAAAGGAAGACAAGACGAAAACAACAGCGTTAAAATGCATGCTTTAAGGTTTTTCTGTAATTTTGGAATGATGTATCTTTGTAGAGGTAATGATTTTTGTACATTTGCACATGTAATCATCGTACCCATTTCCATTACTTTGAGATAAGGTGCTATACAAGCTGGGGGTTCTTCTGAACATCTTTTGTCTCCAAAACAAGGGCGGGGGGGGAGGGTGGGAGGGGAGGGGGGCAGCATCACAGATTTAGTTGTCCTGAAGAGAGAGAGAGAGACACAAAGAGAGGGGGCCTGAGGAGGAGAGCTTGGCACTGACACCCTTTGAAGATTGTACCGCGATGATGACGACTTCCAATGCATCTGTCACTGTTGTGTGCAAAACCAAAACGATCCCACCCTCGTCCAAGGATAGTTAAACATGCCTTACATAACGGGAGTTACCAGTGGAGTAGCAAGTCTTTTAGGTAAGGGGAAATATAAATAAGAAAAAGAATGTTTAACATAATAATAATAATAATAATAATATTATGCTAAAAATATTTTCATACTTAAATAACATACCTTAAAAAAAGAAAAAAGACAAAAAAAAAAACCCAGGTGTGCTTGCTGTATTTTATATTCTCTTGCAAAATCTTTATGTTTGGGGGTTTTGGTTGGGGTTTGGTTTTTCCTCCCCCCCCCCCCCCCCTTTTTTTTTGGGTTCTTTTCCTCCCTCTTGAAATGCTGAAAGCGTTGCCCTTGGCCTCAGTAAACAATCACTCCAGCGTTAGACATTACCGCTGCTTTACTTTGTAGCAAGACGTCGCGTTCCCTTCACGCCCAAGCAGACTTTTGAGGACCAACACATCCCACCCAGTCCCAACTAGATAGTTAACCCTACCCCCACCCCGCCCCGTGAGCTATCTCTTAGAAAGACACTTGGAAATACTTAAGTGCAAATTTGTGTGTGTGTGAGAGAAACCATTACCTTCATCTCGGATGAAGTTTTTTAAAGCACTTTGTAGTTCTCTATTGCCAACAGATTCAATGTTTTTATGTGTTGCCAATCCTTGCAACTGCCCTAGGAGCCATGTGCCTGTGGTTGCAAATAAAAATTACGAGGAGGTCCATTATTTGTGCGAAGGGAGTTCCTACTGCCTCTCCCTCATCTTCATTGGAGTTGGTTGGAGATTATTTTTTTCCCCTTTGTGCCTTTTTTTTATTTTTGGGCTGTTGTTGTTGTGTTTTTTCTTTTGCTTCTCATTGTAGGTCACCGCATTCCATTTGGAAGTGTCTGTTTAGCTTTATGATTACTTTTGCTGAACCATGACATATGAGCCTTACTGAAGATTAAGTGCTTCTTGCAGCAGGTGGTCAGAGACTGACTTTTAAAACAAAAGCCAAGATGAGAGCGCTTCGTGTCTGGACCATACCTGAACATTTGTTGCTTGCCATCCTGCCTTGAGCGTTCTTCTCTCACAAGTGCTATTCTTGGAGTTCAGCTGGCCAGGGGTGGACTCGGGCACCCCTCGCCCTGCCCCAGCCCCCAAACAGTTCTTACAGTGAGGGTTAGGGAGGAACTCACCATGTTGAACACAGTCATCGCCTTTGCTTAGTTCCTGTTAAGTGCAAAAGAAAGCTCAAAGATGGGAGGACTGAGCTTTCCCTCTATTTTCTTTTTCCCCTAAAGCTTTAACAAAAACTTTGTAAGGATGACAATTAGCTATTCTCCAGCAGAGTAAAAGCCTCATTAAACCACTTGGGAATCATCCTAGTGTGGAAGCGTTTTGAAGGAATCAGTGTTTCAAATCCTAGAGAGGTGACAGCACTTGCACTGCGCAGTGCCATCAGCCAGGTTTAGAGGATGATCCAGACATGAGACCTGCTGGGCCACGCAGGGCCCCAGGTGGCCACTTCCCACCTTCTGCAGTTTTGGCGACAGATCTGGCCAACAGATACATTCTGGCTCTGCTCCTAGTGCAAGAAACTAAACCACAGGCTGGGTAAGTTCATTCAACAGCTAAACAGTCGTAAAATGTCATTGTTGCATGTAAATTCCTTTCAACTATCCAAGCGGAATTCCAGTTTCTATTTACCTATTCATTGTGACAGTATTATTCAACAGGTAAAGATGGGACTATTTTGTTATACTGTGTATAGTGAATGTATTGTACTGTGTCTGTGAAAAGTGTGCTTTAAATTATATTTTCATATGTTTTGTTGGGGACAAAGTACTTTAAGTTTGAAAGTGACAGAGGTTTGTTTTAGAACTGAAGACGACTTAAAGAATTCCTGTCGAGAAAGCTGCTTATAAATGTAAATCAAATCACATTTAAAATAAACTGCCTCTGACCTAAACAAGCTGCTCTGAGCTCCTTACTAACCTAAAGAGTTAAGTTCTTGGCCTGTACATAGTTTTGTGTTTGTGTATTTTACTTTGCCATCATCAAACTCTATGAGGTAAGCAACTGGAGCAGCATGGAGCACACCACCATGAATACACAAAACTGCACTGTCCCTGCGTGCAGCTAGGAGAACTCCCTGGGTTTAAGGGTCTCCTGCCTGTGTGGAGTACACCTTTCTCTAAGGGGGGGAAAAGAACCCTTGCCAACTTTAAACTAGGCTTGAAAGGGGAAGGAGACAAAACTCAATAGAGAGAACAACTTTCAACCTGCTGTCCCACGGTGAAGTGGGTAACAGTGGTATATGCGACAGTAAGAACACAGGGCTCACAAACAGGACAGTAACCTGGGAAGTGGCTGGGAATGGTCAGATAGCAAGAGGGAAAACTAATGGCTTAAATCCCTCTCTGAAATGCTTATAGGCCAATGCATGGAGTGTGGGGAGCTAGCAGGAGTTAGAACCTCTTGTACATCAAGAGACCCATGATAGCATTGCCATCACAGAAATGTGGTGGGGTGACTCTCATGGTTGAAGTGGTGCAATGGATGGCTACAGGCTCTTCAGAAGGGACAGGCAAGGAAAGAGAGGTGGAGGGGTAGCATTGTTAAGGAGTGGAATGTCTATGGATAAGGATAAAGGAGAAGACCAACACGGCTGATATCGTGGTGGGGAGTCTGCTACAGACCACCCAACCAGGATAAAGACACTGATAACACGTTCTTTCAACAACTTGGAGATGTCTCACATTCCCTAGACCTTGTTCTCGTGGGGGGCTTCAACTTACCAGATGTCTGCTGGCAGTAAACCACAGCAGAAAGGGGGCAGCCCAGGAAGTTTCTGGAATGTGTGGATGACAACTTCCTGTTGCAGATGGTAAGCAAGCCTGCCAGGAGGCGTCAGGACCATGTCCAACACTGCAGTTTATCAGACAGCTTTTCATTAATCCTGCACCGACCAGGGTACTGCACACATTCATGAGAGAGCTGCAAATAAACTACTCAAAACCTTCAAGTTTCTCTCAAACAAAGAGCACAAACAGCTGTGAGCAACAGCTTCCTTGTCACACAAAGCTGAAACATCATTTACTCATGTAAATTACTCATACATTTACTTATGTAAAGCCTAAACTCTGTTTTACCTCAGGAAAGAAATGACCCACTGACTCCACGGATGATTTTGCTTTTAATGTACCAGGACTACTGTACAACAAGTGGAAAGCAAATTTACTGAATACAGTTGAAGTAAATATAAAATGTTTAGATATACACATTTTTACTGACTGGAAAGAAAAAGAGGTGAGGGAAGCTAAAACGCAGAAGGTTTTAAGAGCCCTAAAGCCAAAATGAACACAAGTCGCCGCTGTGAAAATGTCATAACAATGTCTTCCCTACTGAATGCAACTGCAACATAACAATCATTTATTGGTGTGTTAAAACAATTACTTTTAGGCATTTAAAGCACAGCACTTTAAAACTCAAAAATACTGCCCCGAGGTATAATGTTCTGAACTGTAGAGTTATCTCTTAAGGCCCACAGCCTGAACGTAGAACTGAAGTATCTGCCATTCCTTTTGTTGCAAGCATGTAATATCACCCTACGTGCACCTAGGCTTCAGAAAGGTACTAGAAAACTATACTTTAATAGGGCAAGTAACAGAACTTTCTGATTCCACTGTTACTGAAAGAAGAACTGCACAGATTTGCTAGGAGGAACATCTGTTTGTTAGGTTTTTAATCGCGCCTTGGTTATCGAGGGGAACCACAGGTGTTTGGGTGAGGGCTTTTTTTAATGTAGCTGGAGAGCATCAGGAAGCTGCTCCCATTCTGCTGAGGCTAGGTCATCCCTGTGTCCTTGCAAATTCCACTAAGTAAGGGAATTGGTAGCTACACACACAACACAGTGAGCGTTCCGTGGGGGTTTTTAGTATGATGTTAGATAGGGAGAGAAGAGAGCCCAGCAGCAGCTTATGGCCACAATTGATCACAGCTCCCATGAGTACATTAGTAGCTTTGAATTAGAAGTTTGCATGGTTACAGAGAAGCTGCACTGCTTTTGTTCCGTAGGTGGACTGCTCGGAGTTGGGAGGGTCTTGAGCTACACCCCAAAGTGTTTAATCAAAATTCAATACATTCTGGTCAAAGTGCGTCTGAACGTGCCGCTCGAAGCCTTGCTGATCGTAGTCAGGTGGGAACTGCTCGCTGCACATGGGGCACACCTTCCAGTGGCTCTCCACGTGCTCCTCAAACTTGCTCTGATCGTAGTTAGGTGGAAACATCACATCGCAGAGTGGGCACTTCTTGTGCACGTCAAAGCTTCACCAGGAGGCACAGAGAAAGAGAGAAGAAAACATTTCATCTGTTATTCCAGAATGAATACACAAGTAGGGTCCTGCTGCCACTGACGTGAAGAACATGACTGCAAAGCTCAGCTTGAGCAGACTTCTTCTCTAAGCAAGGCCCTGGCCAGCCTGGTCTAGTTGGAGATGCCCCTTGCTGAATGGGGGAGGCCAGACTTCAGAGGTCCCTTCCACCCTAAGACCATTCTATGATTCTATGCAGTTAATTTAAAGCTCTGTGCTGGAAGTGCTGGGTAGGGTTAAGGCAGTTTTACACAGGAACTCCAGCAGAACCTGGCATTTTCAACAGCACCACTTTGACATCGTTCCAGCTACCACTGAATACAAATCTATTGAACGTCTTAATGGCCAAGCAGTTTCAGGGGAAACCACTCTCCCTGATCATAAAGGTTTGCTCTTAGCAAACATAACACTTTATAAAAGCCCTAAGTTAGGTTCACAATTAGGCTGGAAATAGAAGGGAAGGAAACAAAAGTTATTCATTCATTCACTAAAGCAATTGTCCACATCCCATCAAAACAAGGTGCAGCACAAATCTGCCCAGTCTAAGGGCACACTCTCCAATAGTTAACTGCAAACCAGCCATGCACTGGAAACGCCTCTTAGTTCTTCTCCACTCCCACCCTTCAGTAAAGAAGTGCAGTTGTAGAGCAATCTCCCCACTCCATCAAAGACAATAAAGGTAACATTTTACCTGGAATCGAAGCAGAAGCCTGGTCCCCGTTCATGCAAGAGAAGACTCGGTGGATCAGGAGCGGAAGGTACAGTGTTGTCATCATCCTATCAAAAGGATAAAGTATTTGAAGTCACACCCACAGGAAAACGCTCTCCACCACACCCCACCCCCCCAATACATTATAGCAGTAAAAGCATAAAACTGGGTGAAATTCACCTTTTGCTTTATAACCTCTGCAGCCTAAGCTTTCCTTTAGTGTACAGAAGGCAGCCATGGTTAAGGCAGATGAAAAAGCAAAACACAGAGTGCCTTTTGACTATGCAATGCACCTAGAGCAGAAACCTGTGCCAGAACTGCCAGAAGGCTTCTGCCAGCACAGTAACTGCGGAAACGCAGGTCTGCAGGGTCACCTCCCCGAGATGTGACTGCCTGGGGGCTGAGGCAGAACAGGCAAACCTGTGTTAAGCTGAATGGGGGCCACTAGGCTGCAAACCCAAACAGTATTGCAGTATTTCATCGAGAGCTACAACCCAAACAAATTCTAGACAACAGAATGTCAATGCCAGACCTCAACTGCCAGTTCACACTGCAGCAGGGAGGAAAAGGGTGTCAGGTAGTGACAGGACTAGGGGGAAATCAAGCAAAACTAGAAATGGGTAGATTCAGACTGGATGTTAGGAAGAAATTCTTTGCTATGACGGTGGTGAAACACTGGAACAGGTTGCCCAGGGAGGCTGTAGAAGCCTCATCCGTGGAGGTTAAGGCCAGGCTGCATGTGGCTCTGAGCAACCTGATATGGTGTGAGGTGTCCCTGCCCATGGCTGGGGGGGTTGGAACTGGATGATCCTTGAGGTTCCTTCCAACCCTAACAATTCCATGATTCTATGACACTGCCTCTCACGCTTGCCTCTCCAGCAGGCAGCTGTGCTTGATCTGCCTTGGCTGCTCCCAACAGCCAGGCTCATCCTGCCTTCCCCGCTGCTCTGGCACAGCAGCCAACCCACCCTGTCCGGCTGCAACCTCTCAGCAGCTCAGCAAGCCCTGCTCTCCCTTCAGCCACGCTAACAGCACAGCCAGAGCTGCAGCAGGCACTGATGAGAACAATCAGGTTTGCCTCAGAGCTTCCATCAGGTTAAGATGACAGGTTGGCTGCCAGGGAGTACACTGCTCCTCACTTCACACATAGAAGCAAATCTGCCTGCAATGGGACATCCCCAGGCAGGAAAATTAACATCTACCATGCCTGGATTCTAAGAAGCCAGGGGTCAGAGCACTTATGTTTTGCAGGGTTTGAGGTTGTTGGGTTTATTCTGCGACTATGTTATTACAAATCAAGATTTAAATAAAGACAGTGACATAAACATAATTAGGGGAAGAAAACATCACAGAAGGTGAATGAATTGAGGAGGAGAAAGAGCACAATGTTTGTAAATACAAACTATTTATTATACAGCATCTTGGCTCTGCTCTGTAACTTCTCAGGATCTCAGGTAGTGATAGGACAAGGGGGAATGGAATGAAGCTGGAGGTGGGGAGATTCAGGCTGGACCCAAGGAGGAAGTTCTTCCTCACATGAGAGTGGTGAAGCCCTGGAATGGGTTGTCCAGGGAGGTGGTTGGGGAGCCATCCCTGGAGGTGTTTAAGAGCAGGTTGGATGAGGCTCTGGCCAGCCTGATCTAGTGTGGGGTGTCCCTGCCCATGGCAGGGGGGTTGGAACTAGATGATCCTTGTGGTCCCTTCCAAGCCTGACTGATACTATGATACTAACTAGCAGCACAATCCCCACGCGTTTCAGGTTGGGAAGACAGGCACATTCAGCAAGGGTTTTGAGCTCCAACTCCTAAGTCATTTTCCTTTTCACCTCAAAACCACCTTGCACACAAGAATTAAGATTCAGCTGACCCTCAAAAGTGGCTGTGCACAGGACAATGCCTAACAGCACACATGCTGCACGTTTTACACAGGTAACTAAATGTGCACATTCAAACATATCTCATGTTGGGGCTAGCAAACTTCGTCCTTATGCAGAGTTAATGGAAACAGGGCAGGACAGGAAGATTCCCTTAATATTTTCCTTCTGACAACAGCTGTTTAGTTTCCACCATTTAACATTCCCATTAAGCAGAGTGGGGCTTGCTGTGACAGATGCTAGCTGCACTGGTTAGGCCACACCTCAAGTACTGTGTCCAGTTCTGGGCCCCTCAGTTTAGGAAGGAGGTTGACTTGGAACGAGTCCAGAGAAGGGCAACGAAGTTGGTGAGGGGTCTGGAACACAGCCCTATGAGGAGAGGCTGAGGGAGCTGGGGGTTGCTTAGCCTGGAGAAGAGGAGGCTCAGGGGTGACCTTATTGCTCTCTACAACTACCTGAAGGGAGGTTGTAGCCAGGCGGATGTTGGTCTCTTCTCCCAGGCAGCCAGCACCAGAACAAGAGGACACAGTCTCAGGCTGCACCAGGGGAGGTTTAGGCTGGGTGTTAGTAAGAAGTTCTATACAGAGAGAGTGATTGCCCATTGGAATGGGCTGCCTGGGGCGGTGGTGGATTCACCATCATTGGAGGTGTTCAGGAGGAGACTTGCTGGGGTGCTTGGTGCCATGGGTTAGCTGTTTGGGTGGGTTGGATTGGTTGATGGGTTGGACATGATGATCTTGAAGGTCTCTTCCAACCTGGTTTGGTTTATTCTCAATCCCCAGCTCCAGTTTCTGTAGCTCATTCTAACATGCAGCTACAGATGGGCATCGTTTAACAAGAGATGGGCAGACACTGCCCACCTACAGTGCAGGTGAAGTGGAGAAAAGAATACAGATGCTTTCTCTGTGTATTTCAGCTTTGCTGGGGGGGTTTAGATCTCTCTCCCTCTCTGCAGGCAGCCTGCTTTCCCCAGAACATACCTGCATACCAACTGTCCCCTTTTATGTCTGTCCTATACAAAAGATAGTAATTAGCTGCCAGGGAAAGCTCAGGCTAATGAAGTGTAGAGGGTTTTTTTTTTGCTGGGGAAAAAAAAAAAAGCCATTTTGGATTCATCTGAGAAAATATCAGTTTGTCAACTGCCAAAAGTTGCACTCTCCATCCCCCACAAATTTACTGTGACTAAGAGCATTGTTTAAGAGTCTCAGGATAGTTACTCCGGGCTTACTGCCAACTGTAATCTGGACTGCATTTCTAAACCTCACAATTTAGCGTTAAAGAAATGTATTTGTATCTATACACATGTATGTGTGCATGTTATGTATGGGAGAGGTCCATAAACAAATCTGCTGCTAGAAATTGGTTGCTCCAAATTATTCCATCTTGGTCAGTTATGGGAACATGAGCAAATGGAAAGTGAGTGCAGAGGAGATGACGGCAGGAACTTGTGGCAAGTCGACTACCCTGCACAAAATCACCACTGTTTGCATGCTCATGGTTAACACAGACCAGCCTACCCCTCTCAGAAATTGGGCTTTAATTGCCCTAAGAGCTCCAAAATCCAAAGCTGTGAAGAGTTCTGCAAAGTCACGGTATCACTAAGGCTGGAAGAGACCTCAAAGATCGAGTCCAACCTGTCACCACAGACCTCATGACTAGACCATGGCACCAAGTGCCACATCCAATCCCCTCTTGAACACCTCCAGGGATGGTGACTCCACCACCTCCCCGAGCAGCACATTCCAATGACGAATGACTCTCTTGGTGAAGAACTTTCTCCTCACCTCAAGCCTGAACTTCCCCTGGCACAGCTTGAGACTGTGTCCCCTTGTTCTGGTGCTGGTTGCCTGGGAGAAGAGACCAACCCCTTCCTGGCTACAATCACCCTTCAGGTAGTTGTAGAGGGCAATGAGGTCACCCCTGAGCCTCCTCTTCTCCAGGCTAAACAACCCCAGCTCCCTCAGCCTCTCCTCACAGGGCTGTGCTCAAGGCCTCTCCCCAGCCTTGTTGCCCTTCTCTGGACACCTTCAAGTGTCTTGATGTCCTTCTTAAACTGAGGACCCCAGAACTGGACACAGTACTCAAGGTGTGGCCCAACCAATGCAGAGTACAGGGGTACAATGACTTCCTTTCTCCTGCTGGCCACACTATGCAGGCTAGGATGCCATTGGCCTTCTTGGAAGTCATACCAAATGGATGGTTTTCCCCTCATCTACTTCCTTCAGTCTCCTGGCAACGGTTCCTTTCATACAGCCCAGGCTACGCTTGGCTTTCCAGGTATACACTTCCAACCTCATATTCAGCTTTTGACCAGCTAGGACACCCAAGTCCTCTCCTGCAGGACTGCTCTCAAATCCCTGCATTCCCCAGCCTGTGTTGATAGAGAGGGCTGCCCCAAGCCAAGTGCCATCCTTATCCTCTGAACAGTCCACACAATTTAGAAAGAAGGATGTTTTTGGGGACTGTGTCAAAGGCTAAGGACATCTATCAGAGTCCAGGTAGATGACATCCATTTTCCCTGATTATTCTTTAAATGCTTCTTTAGAGCTGTTTTACCTTTGAGATTTTGATATGTCTCTCCAGAAGGATTCTTGGTACTGCTTGAGAGGCCTTGAGCACAAGCCCTGCGAGGAGAGGCTGAGGGAGCTGGAGAAGAGGAGGCTCAGGGGAGACCTCATTATTCTCCACAACTACCTGAAGGGTGGTTGTAGACAGGAGGGGGTTGGTCTCTTCTCTTAAGCAACCAGCACCAGAACAAGAGGACACAGTCTCAAGCTGCACCAGGGGAAGTTTAGCCTTGAGAAGAGGAGAAAGTTCTTCACTGAGAGAGTTGTTAGCCATTGGGATGTGCTGCCCAGGCAGGTGGTGGAGTCACCATCCCTGGAGGTGTTCAAGAGGGGATTGGACGTGGCACTTGGAGCCATGGTCTAGTCATGAGGTCTGTGGTGACAGGTTGGACTTGATGATAATAGACAATGAAGGTCTCTTCGAACCTGGTTTATTCTATTAAGATCATCGTGTCCAACCTATCACTCAACACCACCTAATCAACTAAACCATGGCACCAAGCACCCCATCAAGTCTCCTCCTGAACACCTCCAATGATGGTGACTCCACCACCTCCCCAGGCAGCCCATTCCAATGGGCAATCACTTTGATCTTTGAGGTCTCTTCCAACCTTGGTGATACTGTGATACTTGTTTGCGTGTCAATTTGTAAGCTGCACATACAGCCTACCTTTGGCAGAAGCAAGCAGCTGATTCTCATTTGAAAGTAAGAAACCCTAAAGACATGCATTGCTTGATTTAAAGGCACCTTTTCTCAAGCTGAACTTTTGTATTCCATCTCATTACAGAAATCTAAGCTGTGTCAGCAAATGAGCACAAGACTCTAGCACTGTTTCTCTTGGGTTTGCAAGAGGGCAAAGCAGATAGATCAGAATGAACACCCTGCTAATTAAACTGAAGCAGGTGACTACAGAAGAGAAGAGGCTTGTCAGACGGAATACCTACGTCAAGAGTGATCAGATTAAAGATGCAAAATGTGAAGCCAAGGTGGGCAACAGCATTAAGCTCACATTCTGTAGCTTGAACAGGCTTGCAGAAGTTCTGACAGGTTCTCTAATTATTCACAGTAATGGACACTGAGGGCAAAAGGTAGGAGGGAGAAATACATTTTTCTGCATTATAGGTGCTGAGCACCAGGGCTAAAATCATACCTGTCTGAACACTGATCAGTTTCTGCAAAGGTTAATAGCAATTAAATGTGGCAAACTAGACTAAATGAGAAACAGGTCATGATACCACTGTACTTGCAAAGAGCACAGTACTTTGCAGAAAGGTGCTTCTTGTTTAATATTTTTGAATGTGCAAGAGTACTTAGAATAAGAAAGAGCAATAAGCCTGTTCCTGTTCAAATGGAGACCTGCAGCCCAGTTGATTACAGAAGCCAGTTTTTTCCATAGTGGGATTTGCAAGTTAACTGTGCTAAAGAGAAAAGCTAACCAGTTTCCACTTAAAACATGACAAGCCCTACATAAAAAAAGAGATCAGTGAGAATGCACCACGTCCAGTTTAATCAGCTCAATCAGCTCTTCCAGCTACACGTCTAACAGGGACTATTCCAAAGAGGAACTATTAAAAGGAGATTTGCAAAAGGTAGAACAAAGCAGTAATACATTAAAATCTCTGACACAAATTTCCCATTCAACATGTCACTGAAGTAATGGCATCAGGACCCTCAATCCTTCTGTTACAATGTGGTTCCTGCATACAAATGACAGCTGAGTAGGACACCAGTAAATTTTTAGCCTTCATTCTACCACCTAAGAGAGAAAGAGCAGAATGAGTTGATATTACTTAGATTTCTCTATTTTAGTATTTAACAAGATTAAGAAGCTACAGTCCTAACACCAAAAGAAGCTGTCAGTAGCTCAAGAGACGAGGGGAGCAAGCAGAGTATTATCAACTGATGAGTGGTTTTGTCCCTCAAAGCAATATTGACCTAAAGCACAGTTCAGGGTAAGGGGGTGGGGGGGGAGAATAAAAATATAAGCAATTCTGGATTTGCATAACAATAAATCAGGCTTAGCAGATAGTGCAGCTCTTGATTATGTATCAATAAACACATCAAGGAATAAAGGTCATTAAAGAGGTATCTTACGTTGTTATCCTCAGGATCTTCTAAACCATCAGGCCGGCTAAGATTGCGTGAGGGCTGACTGCACACCACATCATCCTCTAGCTCCCAAAAGGAAGTTCTAACAGGGGGCCTTTGGATCTCATCAGGATTAAAAGCGCCATCTGCTCCATCTGAAGAAAAATCAGAGCACCTTTGTTTGTATTTTGAGATGACAGATGTGCTACCTTGTACCAAACAAAACAACCCCACACATTTTCCAGCCAATGGAATCTAAACCAACAGAAAGAATCCTTTCCAAGAGAAGTTTCTTTAAAACACTACTGCACTAAAATAAAAGCATGTCATTGGTTCTCATCAACCAACATTAAGGTGCTCTGCATCAGTTGTAGTGTTTTAAGCTAGTCCCTAGCCTAGACACTAGTTGTAATTGGGAAAATTCTGGAGACTTGAGTCAAAGATAAATAATGGAAGGGATTGGATAAAGAATGATAATAGAGAAGTTAACCTAATGCCATGGGTGTACTGAAAACCTAGTATCTTGCAGAGTTTGTTCTCTTTGCTGCTGGGATTCAGGCTGTGCTAGCCTCCCCTTCCCCCCTTGGTGGTGTCTCTGTTTTGATTTTCATTAAGGTACAGGGCAGGGTGGCTGAGCTAGCATGTGTGGTTTGTATAGCTGTCTTGAGGCCCTTTGTCTCCAAGGGGGCACAAAGAGCTGAATCAAAGGAACAGGGGGGTCCTGTGCTGCTGCTGTTATATAGATACACACAGAGTGACCTAATTGTGGCCTTCCAGTATCTGAAGGGGGCCTACAAGAAGGCTGGGGAGGGACTTCTCAGGATATGAAGTAGTGATAGGACTAGGGGGAATGGAATGAAGCTGGAGGTGGGGAGATTCAGGCTGGACCCAAGGAGGAAGTTTTTCACCATGAGAGTGGTGAAGCCCTGGAATGGGTTGTCCAAGGAGGTGGTTGAGGCCCCATCCCTGGAGGTGTTTAAGAGCAGGCCGGATGAGGCTGTGGCCAGCCTGATCTAGTGTGGGGTGTCCCTGCCCATGGCAGGGGGGTTGGAACTAGATGATCCTTGTGGTCCCTTCCAACCCTGACTGATACTATGATACACACACACGTAAACACACTCTGTACTTGTTTATTGCCTTTGGTACTGTTACAGTTAGTTTCTTTTGTAAATCCAATTCCATTTGTTTCTTCCAAGGTCTGTGTGTGGTGAGATTTGCTCTCTGAGGCAGGTTGCAAAAAAAAGACAAGGTTACTGGGGGGGAATCTAATTCAACTCCTGACACCAAAGATTGTTGGTACTTCATCTGTATTCAATAACCCTTTGCTTTTGAAGCAGTGAGAAAGAAATTATACTGGGGGACAGGATGGGAGGAGTGGGATCCGTTTACCTCTTCTCTCCTGAATTGCATAAGGGTTTCCATACTGCAGCACTGGTAGCCTGCTCGGCACTGCAGGAACCGGCCCATTTTCCTCTGAATAAGGGTTGCGGAAATGCAATGACTGTTGTGAAATCTGTCCTTCCATCAGCCTCCCAGCTTGACTTCCTGGTGTCCTGCCAAGTTCCTGAACAGTGCAAAATTCAAAATGCAATTAACCTATGGAGTTCTAGCAAACTTTGGTATTTTTCATGAAATATTTGATTTGCTTTTAAAAATACCCCCCCCAGCCTTCCCACTCGTTCCACCCTGGCCTAGTGGCAAACATACCAGACATTGAATTTCATGCACAGATTTCTAAGGTTGTTATGCTGCTTGTGAAAAATCATTTGCCTTCCATGAATTTAATGAGCAGAATTCTAACTCATCCTTACCCTTCCTTTGCATCTTCATCTACTTTATATATACAGAATACAGAACTAACCAGGTTGGACAATACCTTCAAGATCATCAAGTCCAACCTATCACCCAACACCATCTAATCAACTAAACCATGGCATTAAGTGCCTCATCCAGTCTCCTTTTAAACACTTCCAGTGATAATGACTCCACCACCTCCCTGGGCAGCACATTCCAATGGCCAATCACTCTTTCTGGGAAGAACTTCTTCCTCACATCCAGCATAAATTTCCCCTGGCACAGCTTGAGACTGTGTCTTCTTTTTCTGTCACTGGTTGCCTGGGAGAAGAGACCAACCCCCTCATGGCTAAAACATCCTTTCAGGTAGTTCTAAATGGCAATAAGGTCTCCCCTGAGCCTCCTCCTCTTCAGGCTAAACACTCCCAGCTCCCTCAGCTGCTCCTCATAGGGCTGTGCTCCAAACCCCTCCCCAGCTTTGTTGCCCTTCTCTAGACATGTTCCAGCATCTCAACATCCCTCTTGAACTGAGTGGCCCAGAACTGGACACAGTCCTTAAGGTGTGGCCTAACCAGTGCTGAGCACCAGGATTGTATATTTAGAATTTAGCAAGGGTTTGTGAGTAGCTTGCTTCCAAAATTCAACATTTGCATGCAAAATGTAAAAATCTGAAGATTACTGAGGGGGTTAAATGGCCACTTCGTTTGAGCCCATTCTGTAAATACTCAGGGTAGAAAGGCAACTTTTTTTTTTCCCCCAGGAAAAAGCTCAAACACAACTCTTATACAAATTAACATAGTTAAAATTCTAGATTCTTGCATGGATATGGACATGCTGGAAGGTGTCCAGAGAAGGGCCACGAGGATGAGCAGAGGGCTGGAGCACCTCTCCTATGAGGACAGACTGAAGGAGTTGGGGCTGTTCAGTCTGCAGAAGAGAAGGCTCCGAGGTGACCTAATTGTGGCCTTCCAGTATCTGAAGGGGGCCTACAGGAAGGCTGGGGAGGGACTTCTCAGGATCTCAGGTAGTGATAGGACTAGGGGGAATGGGATGAAGCTGGAGGTGAGGAGGAAGTTCTTCACCATGAGAGTGGTGAAGCCCTAGTTGTCCAGGGAGGTGGTTGAGGCCCTGTCCCTGGAGGTGTTTAAGACCAGGCTGGATGTGGCTCTGAGCACCCTGATCTAGTGTGGGGTGTCTCTGCCCATGGCAGGGGGATTGGAACTAGATGATCCCTGTGGTCCCTTCCAACCCTGACTGATACTATGATACTATTCCTTAAAGATAATAATTATTATAAACTACTAAAGGGTTTTTTTTAAGCTTATAAACCGTTAGAATTCTAAGTCACATCTATGTTAAAAGACAGTAATTAAAGTGACTTGTGTGGTCAGTGCATCAGCTGTAATTTATTCAAACAAAAGTGTCTCTCACCCTTCCATTCAATAAAATGGGTTAGGAGAGAGAAAGCTTGCATGCCAAGAATAGCCAGGGGAGTGTGCCATTTGCAATGCAGAAGCCAGAAAAACACCCCACGAATTCAAAATGCAACCACTAATTACAAAATCAAGATTGTTAGGAGGGATGCCTCCCAACAGTTTTGTTCTTCCTGGTTAGCATTTTCTTCTGGGTTGAGTTCATGTTTAGCATTTGCTAACGCCCACAAAACCTTCAAAGATGGGAGCAGGCCCTTTCCCCAAGACTTCAGATTGAAACTTAAAACCACAACTTCAGCTACTGAGGTAACCACATGAAAAGAAAAATAGCTCAGCTGAAAGGAACAAGTTGATTTCTATTTCTTTTTTTTTAATACAGGTAAACAAAGCTGGGGAGGGCTCTGGAGCACAGCCTTATGGGGAGCAGCTGAGGGAGCTGGGAGTGTTTAGCCTGGAGAAGAGGAGGCTCAGGGGAGACCTTATTGCCATTTAGAACTACCTGAAAGGATGTTTTAGCCATGAGGGGGTTGGTCTCTTCTCCCAGGCAACCAGTGACAGAAAAAGACGACACAGTCTCAAGCTGTGCCAGGGGAAGTTTAGGCTCGAGGTGAGGAAGAAGTTCTTCCTAGAAAGAATGATTGGCCACTGGAATGGGCTGCCCAGGGAGGTGGTGGAGTCCCCATCCCTGGAGGTGTTCAAGAGGGGATTGGATGTAGCACTTGGTGCCATGGTCTAGTCATGAGGTCTGTGGTGACAGGTTGGACTCAATGATCTTTGAGGTCTCTTCCAACCTTGGTGATACTGTGACCTTTGGAGGTCCCTTCCAGCCTGGACCATTCTATGATTCTATGCTAGTGTCACTTTAGATTTATAGATTAAATTGCACATGAGTGAAATGATTGGGGTGAAATGGCTAGGACTACAACTTAAAACTTTTAGTAAGCATGTAAATCTAAGTAATTCATCTTTACTCAGTACAAAGCAGGAACAATTACTTTCCAGTAAAGTTAAGACTTTCCTTTTTAAAAACCAATTTCTTCTGCAACATGGAAACAGCTGAGAGTGAGAGAGAATGGCAGTACTACTTCAGTTTTAGCTTTAGATAGGATTGAAACAGAATGTAGATCAAACAAACTGTTAAAAGGTGCTGTAAAATACCCTTAGTCAGAAGTTAGATAGCAAGGGCAGAGACCAAGTAAAATAAAAAAGTTAAAAAAAATTCAAAAGCTGTAAGTATGTAAATAAAATAGGAGCCAAGTAATTCTATAGCTTTGAAGAGAGAGTAAATGAACATCTTTAGCATGCTATGTTTGGTGACATTTATAAACAAACACTGATAATGGAGCAGAAATTGAAAAGCTGTTTACTATACTGTGCTTAGCCTTTTAAATCCTGGCTTCAGTCTAGCAAGGCACTTTTGATTCTTCTCTGCAGTGTAAATATCTATAAATTTGGTGGACAAAGCTGCAAGCCTTTGTAAGCTCCATACATTATTAGTACAGTTGTTCGCCTCCTGTGTTTAAAATTACTCCCTCCAGCTAAACTAGATTCCTCAGAACTCAACTTTCATTTGGGTTTCCTCTGAATTAGAGAGACATGAGCTCCATCAACACAACCACTTCTTAATTTTTAAAAGTTAGTATTTAACTATGAGAACCTAGAATTTTTTTACAGAACACTTAGCTGGCTTCATCTGAAAGATGTTTCATTCCTAAGTATCTGTTCATATTGGGTTTAAGCATTTTGAACAAGCCCAACAAATGTGAAGACACTTTGTTACTTCACTTTTCATCAAAACCTAGCTTAATTAACCTTATTCATTTATATTAACCTTATTAATTTATAATACCATATAATACCTTAGAGGTACTTCCAACATGAGAACATCAGCATTAGTATTTCAGAATGTCTGCTTTAACAATAATCATAATGAATTTGATTTGGCTGTGAGTTCCTAAAGGCAGAAGTCTGTTTTCTAACATCATTTAAAAACTACAGTATTGCCTGTGTTTTTGTTTCCTGAGAAAGACTCTTCCAGTTGTATTTCACAGAAGTCACTGCTGTCACATTTCAAGCTGCTTTTACTATTACAAGCAGAGAACTGACCATGTCAAATGATCTGGTTGTATGACAGGATGTTAGGGGTTGGAAGGGACCTCCGAAGATCAAGTCCAGCCTCCCTGCCAGAGCAGGACCATAGAATCTAGCACAGGTCACACAGGAATGCATCCACATGTGTCTTGAAAGGTTCCATGGAAGGAGCCTTTCTAGGGAGCCTGTTCCAGTGCTCCATGACCCTTACAGTGAAGTTCTTCCTCATGCTGAGGCAGAACCTCCTGTGCTGTAGTTTCTATCCATTGCCCCTTGTCCTATCACAGGGCGCAACTGAGAAGAGCCTTTCCCCTCCTCTTAACACCCAGCCCTCAGAGATTTAAACATTTATTAAATCCCCTCTCTTCTCCAGACTAAACAGCCCCAGGGCTCTCAGCCTCTCCGCATAAGGCAGCGCTCCAGACCCCTAATCATCCTCGTAGCCCTCCACTGGACTCTCTCAAGTAGATCCCTGTCCCTCCTCATGATGCACACATCATGACAAACCTGGCAACTATGCTGCTGAAAAATCTACATTTCTAGTTATAGGGCACCACTGGATAAAAGCAAAACAACAAAAACAAAAACCTAACAAGTGCTGATAAATACAATGTCATGCTGGGCATGTACCATTCACGTGTCATGCCAGGATTCCAAAGGGACTAAGGTTTACTAATAGTGCTGCCTGACAGCAAGTAATTCCTTAAAGTATCAAGGGCAGAGACTGTCTCCAAGAAATTAAATTCCTGCAAGTGTTTTTTTTTCCCAATTGATGTTCCCTCAGAGAGCAAAAAGGCTGCAGCATGAGCTCAGAGGATTTTATTTGGCCCAGCAGCACATGTACTAAACTAGTATCAACCTCTAGACACAAGAGGGATGAATTTCTTTCACTAAGAGATACAAAGAGTAAAGCAAGAAGGAGGCTGAAAACTTGTAGAAAAGTGGTGTTGCTGACAGAAGGGGGGGAACATAGGAATTCCTATGTTCTCTGAAGTGTACAGCTAGCTGCAATCTCAGATTACCAATTCACACAGAGTAATCCCTACCTGCAAACAGAAACAATCATTTTAGATCCTGGATGAAATATGATTCTAGACAAAGAACTCTAGGAACAAAGAAATTCTGACACAGTAATATTTTGGTTAGATTTCATGTGGAAAATATCCTGGAACACTGCTACCAAACAATAAATGACAATATTGTCAAAGGCTGAGTCAGTTTTTCTAAGCTGGTCTATTATGATATATATATTCTTAAAAGAATTATTAGTATTAAGAGAACTTCTACTTTAAGCTAAATACAGAGAACTATGTTTAAAGACAATACTCAACAATTCTCACTCCAAAATAAACTGCAGTTCCTCAAACCAAAGAGCCTCCTATGTGTTAAGGTACAAAACATAACAAGAAATGGGACAATACCTTCTCACTGGTAAAGAGTTCAAACTGTGAGGCCAGTTCCTTTATTCGTCTCTCTTTTTCTGCCAGCTGAACCTTTATGAAAACAAGTTTCAGGTTTCTGCATTAGTAATTAAACTCTTTCCCTGCATGGTATATTGTGAAAATCATAGAATTGTTAGGGTTGGAAGGGACCTCAAGAAGCACCTAGTTCGAACCCCCCTGCCATGGGCAGAGACACCTCACACTACAGCAGGCTGCTCAGAGCCACATTTAGACTGGCCTTAAAAACCTCCAGGGATGAGGCTTCCATCACCTCCTTGGGCAACCTGTGCCAGTGTCTCACCACCCTCATAGTAAAGAGCTTCTTCCTAACACTTCCTCCTGAATCTACCCATTTCTATTTTTGCTCCATTCCCCCTAGTCCTATCACTACTTGACATCCTAAAAAGTCCCTCCCCAGCTTTCTTGTAGCCCCCCTTGAGATACTGGAAGGCCACAATTAGGTCTCCTCAGAGCCTTCTCTAATCCAGACTGAACAGCCCCAACTCTCTCAGTCTGTCTCCATAGCAGAGGAGCTCCAGCCCTCTGATCATCCTTGTGGCCTTTCCCTGGACACATTCCAGCATGTCCATATCTTTCCTGTCACAGGGGCTCCAGAACTGGACACAGTACTGCAGGTGGGGTCTCACCAGAGCAGAGTAGAGGGGAAGAATCACCTCCCTCAACCTGCTGGCTGTGTTTCTCTGGATGCAGCCCAGGGTACGATTGGCTTCCTGGGCTTCAAGTGCACACTGCTGGCTCACGTTGAGATTCTCATCCACCAGCACCCCCAAGCCCTTTTTTTCAGGGCTGCTCTCAAGCCATTCTTTGCCCAGCCTGTATCAGTGCTTGGGATTGCCCTGACCCAGATGCAGGACCCTGAATAAAGGTCAGTGATAAAATTCATCCTTATGATGAAAATGATGGAAATTTTATCTAATCCAGTACTAGACTGACACATTACCCAATTCTTCAGGGACTCCTCTTTGCTTCAAACAGATGATTTCAATAATCTCTCTCTGCAAAGGGCTATTTTATTTGGATCCCAGTTTCTTTGGGGATTGCCTCTTCATTTGTTTTTCTAGCATATAAACTCAATGCTCTACAGAGTCACCTATCAATTGTTTTCAACTTCAAAATTCCCTCTCTAGTTTAGCTCAGAGAGAAATCTACCAACTGAGGAGAAATGTTTTTCCTTCACCACCTGCACCCTCCTGAATGATAGTAAGTTTTGAATTGCTGTCAAAATGCTTTCAGTTTTGGAATCAGTTCTTTCTTACTCCTGCTGTTGAGAAGTTAAACACACAAACTGATTTTACATTAAGTTATGCACATAAACTGATCACTTCTAATTAGTGAGATTAAATAAATTGGACAGGTACATGAATTTCATGAAACTGAAACAGAGCTTTGAAAAGTGCTGAAAAATGACAGCCACAGACTGCTACAAAGAGCTGTGGAATAATTCAGATTTTATAAACTGCTGTAATTTCTAATAGAAATAACTAAATCAGCTCCTAGCAGAGCTGATATAGTTACAGCTCAATTTAATCTCTGTTCATCCCAAAGGGCAAAAGTGGGAAGAACATCCTATCCTGTCAACTGCACTATCACCATTAGACTGAGAACAAGCATAAAAGCCCTTCTTACAGAAATCTGTTGCTCATATCTCATCCTTGTTCACCTAAAAACTCACTTCAGCATATGTATTAGTATCACAGAACCTCAAAGACTTTGGTGAGCATGTTGCATGACTCTTTACTAAGACTATAGTTGAGACCTTCCAAATGACAGCGGTTTTATCATAATTTTAAAAACAATACAGAATCACAGGGGCTGGAAGGGACCTCAAAACATCATTCAGTCCAACACCCCTGCCAGTGCAGGATCACCTACACCAGATCACACAGGAATGCATCCAGGCATTCATCTTGTGTATCTCTAGCTAATTCAGATAAAATGCATTAGACATTACCACATTGGTAATGCAGCAAGCAGTATTTTAGACAAATATGGCAATCAATATTCCTGTTAATGTTATATTAAGCAAGAGGAAATTAGAAAACTAGCCTGTTTCTCCCTGTGATACGAGATTACTCCAATAAGCAACCATGTTAGGAACAGGATATTGCTTTCAAGAACAAAATCTGTAACTTACCTTATACTGATCCTCCATTGCTGCCAGCTGTAATTTTATACTGTCATTGACTTTCACTTGTTCTTTCCACTTCAGCTCCAGTTTGGCTAGTTCATCAGCATAAACACTGCATTTCATCTTCTCCTCCTAAAGCAGTTTGTAGCACAGCATGAAATATTTACAATTAAAGAGATTTTTCCCTCCTATCCCCAACAAGGACACTCTAACTCCATGTTTTCAGAACAAGACCAGTTACAAAGGGCTTCCCTAAGGAATCAAGCCTGACTCAAGACTATGAAGAGCACAGGTCCACTGATCACTGCATAGATTATCTTCAGTACAGTTTTTTCCTTGCCCAAGTTTTCAACAAGATGACATTCCTCTTAGCTTCACAGTTTCCAGTTTATTTGTATCCTAATACTACACTGTAATCATGAATATCAAGTGTTTCACTTCAGCAGAAAACTTTTCCCATGCAACTTTTACAACCCAAATGTATCTTTCATCCAGAAGGTCAAAAGGCAAAGCTTTCCACAAGCATCACTACAGAAGAATTAGTTAAGCCCTCCATACACAGGGTAATGAGTGCAATTACATGACAGTTGTTACATCCTGGAGAGAACACCAAAATGAAATGCATCTTATTGTGATAAATAAGAGAAAAGATAAACAGAGAAAAAAAGGCAACATGTAGAATTGTTTAAGAAGTGCTTTCTGCAACAGTCAGCTTGTCACCAGCGTCACTGCTGCAATACTTCATCATTACACATATATCCAAACTGCTTAAATGAATATTGAGTTAGGACTGACACACATATTTGAAGGGCATTGCTATTGTGGCTGCAGCAACACTGGCGTCAACTTTGGTCCATACAAGTATGACTTCATGTATGACTGAGCCCCAAGCTAGTATGTAGCACCCACTTGGACATCAAAACACTGTAAGAGTCTAAGACTACTAATATTTGAACAGCCTATACACTTGTTCCAGACATCAGCTGGCATATAGCAACATGCTGTATTTGGGTCATAAAAGCAAACAGACATAACATATAACTGAGGGTGGAGAGGGAGGTTGAATATTCAAAGTCTTAAGCACAGGAGAAGGAGTAGCTTTGCTCATTTGTTTCACTACACCTGGGTTTTCCTGAGGAAAACCCATCTGGACAGGCAATCAAGAGCTGACTTAATAAAAACATCTTCTCAAACATTCAGATCTCTACTGTAACTGCAGTGCAGCACACAAACAAGGAAGGGAACTCAGCTGGGTGGCCTTTGAGGCTTTAAGACTTAGCACCTGTAGCTATTTTCTATTTGGCTTTCTGAAGCAGCCATTTACTTACTGTCAACATCTGCTTGCATTTCTTATACTTCTCTGTTTTCTCAGCAATTTCTTTATTCATTTCTCGTACTTGCTCCTTTACCATGAATTCCGAAACTATGTCAGATGAAATGGGGCTAACTGTGAACATTGAAGAGAAAACAAGAATATTGAATTTTTTTGGCTGTTGTTTCATAAAGTTTGTGTAAGAGAGATGACAGAGGCCAAATTTGACAGTGAATCAGGAGCAGACTACTCCATGGTATCCAAGCAAATAATTAGTTGGACAATCAGCATCATGTGGCTAGTGAAACAAGATCAGCAGTCATTGGCATGTCTGTGTTCAGTTCTTTTGCACAGTGAAGAAGATCATAAGGACATCTCTCCCCATAGCTCACATGAAAGCAAAACACCAGAATATATACATTATGGTATCATGCTAGATACTGGTTTCCCTTAAAAACATTCCATGCCTCAGCACTCTAGTTCACCTCATCACATCATCAGCTTGCTGGGATTTTACTTGCATTTAGTTAAGACAGAAGGAAACTAACAGAAATTACAATTATAGCCCCACAGAAAGAACGCATTTAGGGGCATTTATCACTTTAAATTGACTAATAAACCAGGCTTAGTTTTATCCTATTATGTTTATGGTTTAGATGATTAGTTTTGTAGGAATTTTACAGTGCATAAAAACTGTCACCTTTCAGAACATTTTCTAATCAACCACTACTGCCTGTGATCATGAATACTCTATAGATTTGATCTTACCATCACATAATCAGAACTTTTCAAGTGGATTTGATTTTACAGGAGAATGCTACAGTAGATAGTCACTATAACATAACTACAAAATTACCACGCTGCCATAAACAACTGGCAAATTTGGGGAAGATTTTTTTTTCCCCCCCTTTTAAATGAACTGTTTATTATTATCTTGCAAAACCAGCTCTGTGTTAACTACAAAGCAGAAATTAAGAGAGCTCAGTCCTACTGGCATTAACAAGTACCAATGGATGTGCTTCAAAAAAAAGATTCATGAGGTTATTTATGGAGGACACAAGATTTTCAGGTGAATTTTCTTGTTTCTAATCACTGCTTCAAAACAGAACCTATTTCATATTGTAAGTACAATTAGGGACTACTTCACATACTTTCAGGTTGATACTAATAGACAAAATTTAAGCTGTTGATACCTGGACATGCCGACAACTTTTTGTCTGTAACGATGGCAGTAGCTGTCTCAGTGTTAGATGCATCTGTTGGTTTCTGCTGATGCCCTGCAATTTTCTTTGTGAAAAGGAAATTTTGGTATGAAAGTCACAGCACAAAGTAATGTATACTTGCACTATCATCTCCTCCAAAGATGGACTAGACGGAATTGCTCATTAAAACAGGAGGCAATAATAAATACACAAACACATTTAATTCTACCAACACTGAAATTGCCTCAGTCTATCATTTTTATAATCTGACTTTAAAAAGTTCCTCTACCCTAGGAACAGTAACTTCTGAGCAAATTAGTAGGAAAAAAATATCTCATTTTCCAGAGAGTCAGTTACACTTAGATCTATTAACTTCAATCTAATATTGCATTTGAAAATGGAGTCTCTGCTACTAATGAGCGCTGGACTCCCGGTGCCAAAGTAGCCAACTCTGGTGTTTGTGACCCGACATACAACATCACCAAAGATGTGAAAGACTTTTAAGGAAAAGCCACAGGCATTCTGATATGACACCTCATTCACCATTGACCTTCTGGATGAGAAGACAACTTTCTGAAGTAATCTGTGGATCAAAGCTCCATAACCACCCCACTGCTCCATGGACAGCAGCACTGCTTAAGTCTGTCCTTCTTATGAATTCACATTTGTACATCTTGCCAGTGCTCACACACCTTTCTCCCTTTGTCAAAATCAATGCTACTGATTACAGGTAGTAATTATGGATTTTTTTCCCTGGTTGTATTTCAAAATTCTTCTTTGAACAATGCTATGCTTACAGGTTCACCCAAATTCTGTTAGCATTCTACATACACCAGTTACCATAAATTCTATGCTCGCTTTCAACAACTCAGAGAAATAATTTCACTTTATGGACAAAAATCAGTAAAAATCACTGGATTTTGCAGAAGGAAATTAAATACTTGCTGAAAAAAATTACAAAATGCAAGTGCCATTCTCCCCCATTCTACTTACTGCCTGTTCTGTAAACTTGTTTACTTGTTTTTGAAGTTTTTGACACTCTTTGAATTTTTCCTTGTAATGGTCAGCAGCCATCTGCAGACGAAGCTTCAGATCTTCAACTTCTCTGCGCAGCTCCAGCTCCACCGTGTTTGAAGTTTCCTTCAAAACAAAACCAAACCAAACCTTTTACATTTCTCCATTTTGTTCAAATACCACTGTTCCCCAAAAAGCTCCCTTCCCCCCCCCCCCAGTTAAAAAAAGCATAACACACTTTATAAGTACAGAAGGTGGTTCTTTTTTTGTGGGAAGGAAAGAATAGAATAGTAGAGCACTGAGAGAGACAGCATCTGTGCTGAACCTGATTCCAAGCAGGGCACACTGAGGAAGTAAACAGGCATGAGTACAACACCACAGGATGGTAAAGAGGATTCTTATTCTACAGGTTCATTAATGTATACCAAAGTCTGAATACCTTCCAGAAGCATCCTAGACATCTTATAGACAAACATCTGCTACTTCTTCCAGGATGCACTTTGAAGACTATTTATAACCTAAATTCTTAGGAAAAAAAACATACAATCCTTGGATATTTGAACTCTAATAATTCTTTTGAGAGTTGTACTGTTCACTTCATATTTACTGTGCTATTTTAACTATTGCTCAGCTCAACAGACCTTTTCAAACTGCTGTATCACTACAGTATTCCCAGTAGTGAGTTAATCTGATACAGTAGAAAGCTCACTGCAGTCAGCATGATGAAACTTACATTAGCTTACTAGGCTTTTATCCAAGACAGTCAAGACAAGACAATTTCCATTAATATTTTTATACTTATAAATGTTAAAGCAAATTAACTATGACCACAAATATTGGAAGTACTCCAAAGAACCAAGAGCGAATCCACCCACAAGGGAAGAACAGTACAGAGTAATAACTCTACAATCAATCTTCTACTCTGAATGTATTTTTGTGTGAGCCACAGCAGCATTAAAAAGAATTCAGACAGGGAGAGAATTCAAAATAATACAGATAAAAAAGGCCACTGGAATGGGCTGCCCAAGGAGGTGGTGGAGTCATCATCACTGGAGGTGTTCAGGAGGAGACTTGATGGGGTGCTTGGTGCCATGGGTTAGTTGATTAGGTGGTGTTGGATGATAGGTTGGACATGATGATCTTGAAGGTCTCTTCCAACCTGGTTTATTCTATCCTATTCTAAAAACTGTGCTATTCTGTGAAAACAACACACAAGTGTGGAAAGGAGTGGCTCTAAGCAGCAGCAGAGACCTCCTTTCTTCCAAATCAGCTAATGTGCACTTGATTTAAGGCAGCACCTTGAGTGCTGTAAGAGGATTTGATAGTAATTTGCGCTAACCATCCAGCAGCGTGTTTTCTTGCCCAGCTTTGGCACAGCTAGCTCTGTTGGATTTCACAAACACAGACACACTTCAGTGCTGAATTGTGACAACTTACCTGCTCATTTTTCAAAGCTGTGACTTTTTTTAGCTCAGCTAGAGCGTCGGTGAGCTGCTTTTTCAACGCGTCGTTTTCCAGCCGCGCGCTGTGGAGATCTGCCATCGTCTTGTCGCGCACGTTGACCGCGTCGCTCAGCTCTTTCGACATGAGGACAGCCTCTTGCTTGCTAGCCTGAATCTGATCCTCAGCTTTCCGAAGCTGTTCTTTTAAAATACTTGCATCCTCCTAGGACAGAGAAGAGCAGGAAACGAATCCATCATTTTTTAATTCAAAGCTTAAATGAAGAGTGATATTGAGATTAGAAGCAGTCAAAAGAAGACAAATTTACTTTTCCCAGTGGCCTTCGCAAAACCTTTCAATCAAGGGGTTAGTACCCAAGTACCATTTTCCCTGTTGGCCTTCTTTTCTAATGCTGGTGTGCAAACATGGTTCATAATGGCAATTGGAAGTATTTTACCTGTCCTGGATTTTTGTTACATTGGCAGCTTTTGTTTTAAACATGCCAGAAAGAAAAACCTGTTTTCCAGAATATCTTTGTTCTTACCACCATAGAACTCCTAATGGGCACAAGTCTGGAGAAGAGAAGGCTCCAAGGAGACCTTCTTGTGGCCTTCCAGTATTGGAAGAGGGCCTACAAGAAAGATGGGGAGGGACTTTTTCGGGTGTCAGGTAATGATAGGACTGGGGGGAATGGAGCAAAACTAGAAATGGGTAGATTCAGATTGGATGTTAGGACAATGTTCTTCACCATGAAGGTAGTGAGACGCTGCAACAGGTTGCCCAGGGAGGTGGTGGAAGCTCCATCCCTGGAGGCTTTTAAGGCCAGGCTGGACATGGCTCTGAGCAACCTGATCTAGTGTGAGGTGTCCCTGCCCATGGCAGGGGGCTTGGAACTGGATGATCCTTGAGGTCCCTTCCAACCCTAACAATTCTATGATTCTAAGTGGTCATGCAGCTTCAAAACCCAAGTTCACTCCACCATAGGACACTGCAGGTAACAGAGTGTCCTGGTTTAGAGTAAGAGATCTTACAACAGCTAAAACTGGTTGATACAAGATACTGTAAAGCAGTTTTAGGATGTTTTTCCTCACAGCTCCATTTCCCAAGATCTTGCACAGCAAGGTTTTCCAAAGGAACCAAGAATGAAAAAGAGCAAGCCACAGCATGCACTAAGACTCTTTGCACTGCTGCAGCTCTGCAGTGCAGCCCAAGGGCCAGCTGACCAAGAATTCTTCAGAGAAAGCTGGGCTCACGAAAATAAAACAAAACTGCAATGTTGCCATAAGCTACTTGTAACCTCCGAGATTCCTGAAGGCATCTCATATTCTTGAGTCCAGACATAAATTCAGGTATCTCTAGTCCATTATTAGCTCATTTTTGATTAATCATTTAGCACAGCAAGTCCAGAGGAATACTGATATATTTTGTAAGCCTTTCTAGAGATGGATGAACTAGGAAATACCCCAAACTCCTGTTCCTTAGCTCTTGTCAGCACATGATGCATCAGTTACATATTTGAGTATCTGTAGTTTCAGAGTGCAAGGCAAAAATGTTAACAATTCCCCCAAAAAAATACCACAAGCACTTCAAGATTAATGAATGACAAATGTTTGGTTGCTTCAGATACACACACACACACTATCTTTTTACTTCAAAGTAAAATACAGTAGTAGTTCAACATACTCAGAAACGAGGACTAAAGCAAGAAACACTAACTCAGTGTAAGATAGCACATCCTTTTTGTCCTCCTGACATTGCCATTCTCAACAACACTACTTTTCTACTTAAATTTTACATTCACATCTCACATTAATGCAATTTAGATTCTTTCAAGATCTACATTGCTTTTTCTGTAAGAAGACAGGTAAGATACACAAGACAGTCACCAGTATCATCTGACTTTTACATACTAGCCTCAAAAGGTGTGTATGAATTAACTCTCTGGTTTGGACCAAGACCAGGTTTGGGAAGCAAAACTCCCAGTCAACTCTTATTACCTATCATACTGTAGATCACAGGACAGAACAGTCTCAAGGCACAGAAACTGGTTTCGTCCAAAAGGAATTTAAACAGGAAGATGTATGCCAGGAACTGAAACACCTAATGGGTATTCTACTGTGGTAGGCTGAATGCTGTCTGAATATTAGGTGTCCACCAAAGCCATTCTATCACCCTCCCTCTAATTAGACAGGAGAGAAAGTACAATTAAATGCTCATGAGTCAAAATAAGGACAGGATGACCACTCAGCAATTGCTATTATAGGCAAAACAGACTCAAACCGGGGGAAAAAATTCATTTAATTTATAACCAAATCAGAATAGGATAATAAAAAACAAAAACCAAATCCAAAATACCTTCCACTTCCCCCCTTCCCTCCTCTCTCAGACTCAACTTCACTCCTGATTTTCTCTAACCCCTCCCCACCAGCAGTGTAAGGAGGCAGGGAACAGGGGTTGCAATCGGTTCCTCCTCTGGGGAAAGACTCCTGACACACTCCTCCAGCTCCAGCAGAGAGTCATTCCCCCAAGGGCCACTCCTCTACAAACTTGTCTAACAAGTCCCTCCCAAAGGCCACATTTCCTCATGAGCTGTTCTACAGTGGGGGTCCCTTTCATGGCTGCTGTCTTTCAGGAACAGACCACTTCAGCATGGGTCCCCAAGAAGTCCTGCCAGCAAAACCACTTCAGTGTGTGGTAACAGGTCCTGCCATGAGCCTATTCCAGTGCAGGTTTCCCATGGGGTAACAGTCTTTCAAGCACCCACTTGGTCCAGCATGGGGACCTTCACGGGTTTTAGGGGAATCTCTGCTCCAGGGCCTGTAGCACCATCTCCTCCTTCACTGACATTGGTCTGCAATTTTCCCTCTTGCATAGTCTCACTCTTATCTTTGGGTGCATTTGCTCTTGAAGATTCTTCCCCCCTTCCCCCCCCTCCCCCACTTATTAAGTATGTTATCACAGAAGTGCTGCAATCACTGCTGTTGGGCTCAGCCTTTGCCAGCAGCAGGTTCATCTTGGAGCCAGCTGGCATTGTCTCGATCAGACAAAGGAGGAGCTTCTAGCAGTTTCTTCCCAAAGCCACCCCTATAGCCCTCTGCCACCAAAACCCTGCCACAAAAAACAAGCATATCTATCTGCAGAACTGCACTAAAACTAGTCTGAAGTAACCCCATGTGAGCCATGGACATTATAGATACCAGTCCTTGAGCAATTTCACTCTCCCACTACACCACAGTGCTTGCTAGCTCACAATGTACTAGCCCAACACTGTAGCAAAGCCCTACTGTCACTCACTGACAAGTTCATTTATATGGTATCTTATCCTTTTTCAGGTTTTACATCATCATGTCTTGACAGCACATTCACCTAACAAGCCCTCCAGCACATCTTCCAAAGTCTCCTCCATCAGCCTCTGCTGTCTCAACATAGCTACAGTATTATTCTCCTCTCCTCATTCTCCTTTTTCACAAAGTCAAAAGCAACTCTAAGGAGTGCACCACTTTTACTGTACTCACAATTACTTTTCCACACATAGTACATCACACAGCTCAACATGTGAGAGATCTCAACAAGCTCAGAAGGTGCAAAATCAAATTCACTCTTTTGCTCATTTTCTGCACCTACTGAGAACATCACAATCCTCTTGCCTCTCAGCTTACACCCTGAGGATATCTTTGAATTCTTCCTTTCCCTCAGTCAAACACAAAATCTTAGATATGTGCACGTCAAGCCGGGCCAATTACATTAGTAATGCTTACCTTGTTTGATGAGGAGAGCAAAACAGCTTTCTTCATATTTTCTTTTTCAGCTACAAAGAGCTGTAATCTGCCAACCTCCTCTTTATAATAGGATATCATGTTTTCTTTGTTTGCATCCAAATTCTTAAGCGTCTGGATTTCTTTTACTAGTTTGCTGTTTTCTATTTCTGTATTCTTCAAGTGTATCTGCAATGATGCTAAAACATGTCAAACTCTCCTTCCACGTTAGGAAAAGCTACTGTTCACCTGTCCATTTAAGTGCTCACTAAATGCTGTCTATTCTCTGAGACAGATTAGAACAAGCAAAGAGGAAAAATTAAACATGTGATACAATCAGTGCCCTCCAGCACAAATTGTCTGGCTGGAATTGTTTCAGCTTTATCAGTTAACAACAGCTCCACTCCACAGCTAGAAGGTAAGGCCCTGATTTCTGTCTGTATAAAGTAGCCTCATCAGAATTCACTCCTCTACTTACAAATGCTGGACAGCTAAGGACAAGCAAAAAAAAATGAAATTACTTGCAGAAAACTCAGGAGAAATTAAATTTCTAGTAGTACCTACCTCAAATCATCTAAGCAAACAGGACTACACCAGGAATAGACATTCCCAAAGACAGCCAACTAACAACCAGCAGGAGCAGGGAAGTCATTGTGCCCCTGTACTCTGCACTGGTTAGGCCACACCTTGAGTACTGTGTCCAGTTCTGGGCACCTCAGTTTAAGAAGGACATTGAGACACTTGAACGTGTCCAGAGAAAGGCAACAAGGCTGGGGAGAGGCCTTGAGCACAGCCCTGTGAGGAGAGGCTGAGGGAGCTGGGATTGTTTAGCCTGGAGAAGAGGACACTCAGGGGTGACCTCATTGCCCTCTACAACTACCTGAAGGGTGGTTGTAGCCAGGAAGGGGCTGGTCTCTTCTCCCAGGCAACCAGCACCAGAACAAGGGGACACAGTCTCAAGCTGCACCAGGGGAAGTTTAGGCTCGAGGTGAGGAGAAAGTTCTTCACTGAGAGAGTCATTCGCCATTGGAATGTGCTGCCCAGGGAGGTGGTGGAGTCCCCATCCCTGGAGGTGTTCAGGATGGGATTGGACGTGGCAATTGGTGCCATGGTCTAGTCATGAGGTCTGTGGTGACAGGTTGGACTCGATCCTCAAGGTCTCTTCCAACCTTAGCAATACTGTAACCTTAGATTTGTTTTGTAGATGTCAAATCTACCATACTATGCCTAAGAAAGGCTAACTGTTGAACTCAAGTGTTGTCCACTCAAAGCCTAGAAGGCTTGTGTTGCTTATTCACAAAGAAATTCCACAATTTTGAAGCAGATGGTTTGGGATGTTGACTTCTAGTGTGTATCTAATACTGTCTGCTACAGAATGACGTTTTCCTATGAACAGAAATTTTTTTAATGCACTGGATTTGTTTCATACAACCTAATGAGCTGGGATAGAAGGACATTATATTTTAGATATGAATGTCTTAATACCAGCAAAAAGAATCAGCATTTAAAAAAAGTTAAAAATCAATGCAATATAGATCCTACTAAAGCTGCTCAGAGTTATGCACAAGGCCCAAGAGTAGAGATCTAGAAAACAGTCCATAGAGAGAACTTAGAAGAGTAAAACATAATTTATATATTAAAAAGCCTGTTAAGAAAACTAGTTATTGGGTGATGCACTGTGTAACTAAAGAACTTCTTCACTACCATCTATTAGTTTTTGTTACTATGACTGGCTTTTAACAAATGTATCATCCATTCTCCTTCTTAGAGACCTTTTTTATGTCATGGGATGAATTCAGATGCTATTTTCCTCATTCATTTTTATATGAGAACATCTATAATAGTCATAAAACCTAGTTGCAGAAGCCACCCATTTCCTTTTTGCCTTAACAAATTCAATTTATCAGGCCTCACCATAAAGCATTATTACCTTTATTTCAAACCACTTCAGTGCATAAAGGAACAAGAAATAAAATTACCTTATAAAGTTCTTTTTCATCCTTTTCAGTCTTTAACACAGATTCAAGTTGCTCCTTCTCAAGCATCACTTTCTTCAGTTTGTCCTTCAGACTAAGATATTAACAAATTAAAAGTACAGAACTATTAATACACAACATTGATGCATACATTAAAAAGTGTTAGTGTTAAAAACAAGCAAGCAAGCAAGCAAACAACCCACTAAATAAAACAGCAAAATAAGGAAGGTAAGGAACTGAGTGAGCAGATACCTGTCTAACTCAGTTTCTTTTGCAATGGCTTTTTGAGTAACGGCCACGATATCTTCTTCAAGCTGGAGGACTTTTGAAGCAGCCTCATCATGCTTTTTCTTCAAATCACCAACTTCAGTTTTAAGAGCTTCTGATGTTTGAATATTATTCTTGAAACAAAAGATAATTCAGAATTACTAACTAGATGTCATTTAAGAAAGCACAGCTTTAGAACTACGACATGCTATTTGAATTAACACTACATGGTCAGTAGATGTCTTCCTTAAAACATATAAAAGGCCATTTTAAGTATTTATAAATATTACTATTGAATATATAAACGTATTAAATCTGACATGTACTTTTAATAGATCAATGAGTCAATAAGGAGTTTATTTTGGTGCAAGTGTTCAGTTAGAGACCACCAAAGACTTCAGAGTATAGGATAAACAAAGCTGTATTGCATGATGCTTGCACATCTCCTTTCTACAAGCTAGCCTTCAACTGCCTAGCTTAAAACAACCCCATAAATAAATTCTATTTTTCTTTGAAAATGAGGACTTTGCATTTGACCAAACAATTACACCACTCAAGCCACAGTGAAGACAACTGCAGGCAAACAGAGAAGGAAAAAAAAAGTAAGAACTCCTGATGAAAAGCTCACTACATGATTTTGGGATTGAAGTTTTGGATGCCAGAAGTTGAGACAGAGGATGATGACACCAGCTAATACAGGTTCCTTGGTCAGAAAACTGGTAAGATGCAAGAATGAGACACACTTGCATTGCCTAAATCCAGTAATGTCCACATCATTCTAGGCAGCAGACAACCAAATGTCGTTTCTAGCACAGCAAAATGCCCATTTAAAGTCAGGTCATTTAAGCGACCTAGAAAAACAATCTTTTCAATATAACACTCTTCTTGAGAAAGTAAATTAACACCACTGAAGTAGAATACATATACCAAGATAACATGCTGGTGTTTTCAAAATTCAATAAAGCCCATCTTAGTATCAACCATAACAATGGCATGATTCAAGCTGTAAACAAGGTCAAGGCAGACCGACCGAGGTGCCCAACTGCATGACTTAGTGTTTGTGCAGACACTAAGGTACAAGCTGGCTTTCTGCTCCACATTTGGAAGATTAAAGCACTAGTGCATCTATTCATTCTTAAACAAAAGCTTAATGCCCTGGAACAAGACTCTACTGTAACACCAAGAGAAATGCATCAGCCAGAGTTTACGGAGAACCCCTACTGGCCAGACTCCAACCTAACTAACAATGTTTTAAGTACAATAAAATATAATGAGGACTGTTTTTACTCATTAATTGTCAAAATACACTGTTGGAAAGTGTAATTAAGCCCTGTTTTTACAAGCAACTGAACAGAAGTTTAGGCATTATAATTTTTTTTGGGGGGGGGTGGGGAGGGTTATAAGGGTGTGTTGAATTGTGAGGGGTGGCAAATGTAACCTGACGACTCAATCACTTCCTAAACACTATACCAGCCCATAAAGCAGTTTATTTTTGTTACACAAGCTATTAAAAAAAAAGAGAGAGGGCTAATACTTTACAATTATGTAAGCTCTGAATGGCTTTATTATATGCCTTAATATAATAAAGAATTCCAAGGGATCACAAATGCACTATCTTTTGACAAAACAGCACTGAGGATGACCCACAGTTTTCTAAGGTCTTTATTTCTGAAGAGCTCCCCATTTCCTGCAACCAAAAATGTGTACTTGGTGTAAGGAAGGCAGGGTGTTTTAATTAAGGTCAGTATTTCAAGTAAAACTTGCTATATAACCAGCAGCAACACCACACATTATAACTGCTTGCCCTTCCCTAGCGCAGTGGAGACTAATTACTTGCCCCTGTTTTGGAAGCCTAGTATAGTAAATAGCCTATTTCAATGCCTATCTGTGTTTTCTCTGAACACCACCTTGGTATAACTGTAACTGCTGTAACCCAAGTGCCTTCAAAAGAATTTAATCTGATACATTATATACACAAACAGTACAACTAGTTCAAACAGACTGCCAAAGGTAACATGCATTAAAAGGAATTAATAGCCTGAAAAAAAAAATCCACTCCACAAACAGCATTACAATTGATGCAGCTTTCCTACTTATTCTGAAGGGACACGGTATTAAAACGTAAAAGTTCCATACTTAACAGATTCTCACCTAATAAACCTGTTTAGATACAACTAAAGCCTACAGTTTTGAAAGGGGATAAGAAAAAAAAGGTTTAATTTTTAGAGACAACTTGTTATTTTACAGAAGTCTTTGCAATTCAAGTTAGATGCTGCAACCCTAGTCCCATACACTCTGGTTACAGCAGTTTCAGAGCCTGTAAAATTTCAAATGAGTGCTTTTAGACTATTTTACAGGTAAGCACTGAGTGTATTTTAGGAGGAATCTAAAATGGGAAGAATACAATAAACAACTCCATGTACAATCTCTATTACAAAAAAAAATAGCATTACTTTATCTAATAGTTTCCTTATTTTCTCTTAATCAACCTGGTATATCCACAAATATTCTACATTTTCTTCTTTAACAGAAAGAAAAGCACAGGAAGACCACAAATCATTTTATTGAGTTGGTTTAAAACCACCCAAGAATTTCAAGGTTATTTTTACTCTGGATTGTACTTTGTAATGCAGTTACAAATGCAGTTCCCCCCCCATCCTTGCTTCCTGGAGTTGCAAAAGCCTTATTGATGGAAAGGGGAAACAAACAGCACCACAAGGGCCAGAATAAACAGTTGAGAAATTACTACTGCAAAGCAGAAAGCTACCAAAACAAAAATTCCAGGGAGTCTCACTAGTGAAATAAAACAAGGAAAATTTAATATAGTTGCCCAGGGCATTTGTTTTCCCCAAAAATCAAAGTTTCACTTGGAATATTTTGATGTACCTTCAGATGGTAAAGGACTTAAGACTGATCATTGTAAAATAATTGTAGTGCAGTTGTATGAATCACCATCCTCCTGCTGCAAAGAGCTGCCCAACGTGATTTCTTCACAGCACAATACAAACAGCTGCCCAAAGAAGTTTTACAGCAGAAAGTTCTGAATTACAGATCAGTTGCTTTAGGTTTGTGTAACCTAATTGCAAATACACTGAAGCCTCATAAAGCTATTGCAAGTTCTGTCTAAAGGATTGTGAAGATCATGCCTGTGCTCTTTCTTAGAAGTTTAAAATTCATTCAACTGCTGCTGCAAAAGAACTAGTAATTTTTTTTATCTGAGAATGAAATAGCCATAAAAGTTTCTAGATTCTCATTTTTGCAACAGAAAACTGTAGCAAAAAAACCTCTGTTTCAGCAATGAAGAACAACATGCTTTCTCTGCTTATTTCTTACTCCCCATGGATTTCTGCAACACCAATAAAACACTTCAGAGTACAGACCAGTTGATGGAAACAAAGTGGCACAGGCATCCCTTACTGGGAATCAAAACATTTTTCAAAACATACTTAAGGCAGAGAGAGATCCAAAAGGCAGAATAATATGCTTGAAAAATACAGCACAAGACTACCAGCTGTGACATCTTGCAGTACAGCAATGGCCTGCACTGAGTTTTTTGTGCTTCATCTTCTCTCTTCGTAACGTGTGAAACTCCCTGCACACTTTTTACAAGCCATTCCACACCTAAAGCATTCATCTTTGATTAATGGCTCATACCTGCAGTCTTTGTTTTACTTTTTTTCAGAATGTACACATTGTATTGGAAAAGACAAAAGGTTAAGAAATGAGTGGTGAAGCTTGGAAATCAAAGAAGTCAATTCATCAAATACAAGGCAATTTGTTAAAAAAAATATACAAAATAAAAGAGCAGCACCACCACCTTCCAGTTGGATTGATTTATCTGGATGCAATTTCACATCAGGGGAACCATTATGCTTCATACCCTGTAGAGAATTTAGGGGACCTACATGAATTAACTGCAGGAGCCTTTTGTTTATGCCATTGACATCACAGCAGCTTCCACAGAGTTAGGTACAGCACAACATAGTATCACTGCAAAACCTGAAAGTGCTGATCTGAAAAGAAATTCTGAGCTGTAATTTTTCTGTCTGAAGTGAAATTTAAGCTTTCAGTGAACCAGCAAACCAATTCCCCATAAACTCAGTATTCTCTTTGTGACTAATTGCCAACAGAAATACTGCTCTAAAAATTCTGAAGTCTATTTCAAAAACCTAAGATGTCACAGTGGCAGGAATTTCCTTGTGCTAATCTCCTCCTCTCCCAGGGCAGTGGTGGAGTCATAGTCCCTAGAGACATTTAAGTAGTGTGTGGACCTGGCACTTCAGAATGTGGTTTAGTATTGAGACCCTTCAGTGTTGGGTTGAAGGTTGGAATGGATGATCTTTGAGGTCTCTTCCAACTGGATGTTTTCTGTTTTCTGTCATTGTGTGAACTAACATTTTAATCATATCAAAACTCCACAACACTAAGGCCTAACTCTGTGGAAGTTTATCTATGTAACAGTCACCTAATGACTGATAGGAAGGCTACAGATGTGCAACTTTTTAGAGGAGGCAGCTGAAGTTACACACTATGATTTTGCAGCATGCCTTTACATTTCAGAACATTAGTTTCTAAAAACACCTTATAATTTCACTATGAGCTACTGCTTTTGCAAAGAGTCTCTCCAACACTCATAAATGCATCATTTGAACTGAAGTGCAAAATAATCTGCAAGTGAATCTGTTCAATCATCCAGTGAAATAGCCTTCAATTAACCAGTTTAAGAAACATTCATATATAGAACACCCTCTAAAACAATAAACCAGGGGTTTCTCTTCACAAGATGTTTACAATGCCCAAGGGTGCTACAATTTGCAGCTGCCAACCTGAGCAATTCACAGTGTTTAATTTATATCTTGATATCATTATTTACCTGGAGTCTGGGGGGGTTGTGTGGTGTGGATTTGCTTTTTGGGTTGGGAGTGGTTTTTTTGGTTGTTTTAAAAAAAACCATAACTCCTGCACCATCCAGACCATCAGATTTTCACACACACTGCACAGATAAACTAAGTTGATTTAAAGAGACTTGCTGAAAAACACACTTGATTCACTTACTCATGCACTGCTGACATACCACACTGCACAACAGTGACTATCTAACCAGAAAACCTATCCTTATGAAGTGGCATCGAAAGCCAGCTTAAATGAACTCCTAATATGTGAATAAAACTGTGCAATGAATAAAGCTACTGTGCAGGCAGAAGCTGTCAGCAGAATGCGACTTGGCCTCCCCCATCGGACAGATGAATTAGCCCACTTTTAAAAGTTAAATGGTGAACTAAACTTTCACAAAGCATGGAAAAACAAGTTTATCAAACCACTAAATTCACATCTGCCTCAATTTGTGCCAATGTCATAAGAGAAACACTACTCAAACGTTCACAGAATTAAGGAGCAAGCAGGTAATCTACAAATCAGTTGCTTCCGAGTCCAGTTAAATAGTTATGGAAACTACTGCCACAGGACTAAGATTTGTCACTACTAGCATTAAAGAAATCGGTTCTTAAGTTCTTTCCTCCCACTAGAGGGAGACAAACGATTGCAAAAGCATCATGGGCAAGCTCTGCTCCCCGCAGCAGTTTACAGAACCTGTGTTCACAGAACTCACCGGTTGCAGCATCAGAGGGATAACTCAGGAAAGACTGACACAATGACTTCTGCGTGTTGCTCCTGCTCAGTACCCTAATATTAACTCTTAATACAGCAGGCAAGTGCACTGCTGCCAGAACTTACACACTGTTTGAGTACACACAAAATTGGGAGTACAATGAATCATAGAATTGATAAGGTTGGGAAAGACCTCAAAGATCACCAAGCCCAGAGTAGAAAGCTCTATGTTTTGGGGGTTTTTTGTTTGTTTATTGAACAGAGGTATGTATTTTTATATTCTTAATGTCTGAAATATAGATTAGAAATATTTGTATTAGGAGGTATTTTCTTGATAAAAATAGGATTATTTTCTTTCAATGGTCTTTACATTTTCCAAAGTTAAAATACATTCACATAAAAGCAGCTTACTCATAATGTGCCTCTACGTACTTGAGTATGTACCACTGCACAAGTCATCTCAGTAGGAAACCAACTAAAAAGTTGAAATGCTGAAAGCAACCTGAAACAGTTCTGGTAACCATGTATCATCTTGTTAATGTAAATAATGATTCTTTTACTTGCTGTTTAACAGTGTTATTAGCAGAGTTGCAAGCTGTACATACAACAGGAATCTAAATAAAAATACACTATCAGGGAACATCATCCTAGTAAAAGCAAATTACTGCTGAAACACTAACAGAAGATTGTGAGTAAAAGGTGTGGCATTGCTGAAACATTTTCAATAATTTCTCATTTACTCTGAATTCCTACACACAGTAGTAGCAGATTAAGTTAAACCTTCACACTCTAAGAGCTGATTTAATGTCATCTGGGGGGAAAAGTCTAGGAATGGTTTAACTGGCATGAAAAATGCTGCAGAGGAATACTGGTTTCCTGTAACTGAAGATAACAGCCCTTTTCAGAAGGCTAAAAAGAGTGTGCACGTTGGGGGAAAAGAAAAGAAAGGGGAGGTGGGAAAAATTCACTTATCCCTTCTCTAAACTGATCTTGTCAGATCAACTACATACAGCATTGGGTAAGAAGAAAAGATGAACCTAAGAGAAGTAAAGGCTGGATTTATCCCAAGTTCTACAATATATTAAGCTTTGGCAGTGTGGGGCAACTAACAGAATTTAATGGTAATATTCATAACCTATGAATACTGTGCACTAAAACCAGGGGGGGGATGGAGAGCACATTCCTTCTGAGCACAAACACCAACCAGCACAAGGTTGTGTGCCTTGAAATATTCTTTATCTGTGATGGCAGTGATGCCAACAGGAGACTACATCTGCAGAACTATTGATGTATTGGAAAATTTATTCAAAACAGAGGCTTTTTTTTTTACTCCAATGTGATAAAATACTAAACACCCAAAACCAAACAGACAAACAAGAACACAAAAAAAATTATAAACCAGAAGCCTTTAGTCACTTACTGCGCTGCAGCACGTATTAGAAGCAATATTCAACAACTAACAGCACATTGTGTGTGGAATGCATTTGCTCCTCCTATCTTTGGTAGGAGATGAGACTGCTAACTTGTAATCAGGCAACACAAAGGACACTGTTTCCTCCAGAACAGTAAGGGCAGTGCTAGCAAACCAAAACCTGTAGTTTGTTGTGGTCACTAGTATCTGAAGTCCTGGTTTAAAAAACAAACAAACAAACCAAACAAACACAAACAAAACTCCAAACACACAGAAAACCACACACACCCTGGAAAAAAAAAAGGGGGGAGGGGGGGAATCTTTTCAATATGCATAGAGCCCAATATTTTGTGGAACACTATACCCAAATAGACTGTTTAGGATGCTGTGTCCTTAAAACACTGATCTACTTTCAGCTTGTTTCTTCCTAATGCTTTCCCCAAAGAGCTTTTAATGGGCCACTTACAAAGCATCCCAACTAAGCAAAAAGCAGACAGAGAAAACAATAGTTCCACTGTCCAGAATTCTGTGAGCATAACTAGATGGGGAAGAGTGACAAAATAAGAGTGGGAGAGAAACACTAACTAGGATATAGCTGTGTCTGTCAACAACCCATCCTGTCAAATATCAAGAAATTGGTGTTTCCACAGACATTGCTGAAGGATCCAAAGTACTCCTGAGCAATTCATGAAAAACGAAGGATGGACAAAAATCAATATCAAAAGGAGGAAAGCAGTGTAAGTAAACATGAATTAAAAGGTGATTTTAAGAGAATGGGTTTAACAAAACATCTGCATATTATGAAGTAAGAGCATTTCCTTCTTTACCACTATGCACTGTAACCCCTAACCACACCATTCACATTCTGTTTAAATGTAAAAATTTATGGTAACTTCACAATATATTTGATCAAAAGCCAAAGACCTGAGCTCTGATACCTATGGTATTGGTTCTGAAGAGACCAAGTAAGGTTTTCAGTAATGAGGCAGACTATCAGGCAGTTCACAACTCCAGGGCCACCTTATTTCAATACAACTGCCAATTAAAAAACCCAAAACAGTAGTTGCCAATACATTAGCAGCATGAAGAACTCTGCACTCAATGAGAATCAAATACACATGCCTGTACAGATATATGCACTGCCTTTGCTCATGCAATTGCTGCTTTTTAAATGTAGTACTCTGTACTGCTGTTGTTTTTTTTTGAGGGCTCTTTGGACAAGCAGAAATATTATCTGTGCACCTCTAAATCAAAGTACTAACAAAAAAAATGTTGTTAAGAAATTGTACAGGACTTAAAAGCAGCTTAGCTTTATTTTTTGACAGAAATAAAGATTTTCATCAAATTATTAACTTCATAGTATGTAGTGCTTATTATCATTTCATTTGGGCTATTATGTTTTATTTTCTTTAGCCTGACATGCTCTAAAGCATACTGAGAGACCTGTTGTTAATATTTGTATAGGGAGGCAAGCAGAGCAAGAAGGGAAGTCATCTTTGAGACTAGAAAGCTACCTATAAAGTGTTATTTACTAAACTTTGCAATGATGAAAAGGTTAATTTATTGCACCCAATTTAGCAGAGGCCTGCTTAATTTTCAAGAGTAGCAATCAAGTTATATTCTGCTTATGCATATAAATAAGGATTTTTAAACTCAGTAAATGTGTTTCTTTTTGTAAAGAAGTCAAAAACAGAGAATAGAACATGAAAGATATAAAATTAAGACAGTATCAAAGACTTAAGAGGCAAAAATATTAAACTGTGTGAGTTAGAAAACTTCTGTAGTATTCTACAGAGCTAAAGAGCTGCATCAGCCTCTGGTCAGATGTCCATTTATACATCAGCTAAACACAAAGTGAGAAGTTCTTCACACTGCAGCATCACTTCAAAAAAAATACAAGGTCAAACAAAACAAAACAAATCCCAACACAAACATATCTGACATGAGATTCTAATTGACAGCTTCTGGTATCTCAAAGTTAAAATCCATTCTTTCCTAATAAAAGGTTTCTTCTAAACAAGATCCTATCCTTTCTTTTTTCCCTTACCCAACATTCTAGTCTATTTCTAAAGTAAACTAAAAAGCTTCAACCTTTTCAAATTCCCTCTACAATTCCTATTAAAGGTGTATCACGCAGAACTGTTGACATATACATACTAGTACTAAGAAATAGCCTATTAACTGCTGTCCACAGCTAAATTATATAGGCTTCATTACTTCAAATTTGTCCATGTCACCACCTCCCTCCCACATGTTTTTAATCTTCTCCTAAAAGTTGTTCTTTAAAAAGCCTCAGCTTAAGAAAGATTAGGTGCAACCTTTTTGTGCTTTTTGCATCATATTAGATTTCCTCTCGTTACCATGTGTGGAATCCCAAACTCAGCTTGCTTTGTTTTAGGCTAGATTTCTATTTTCACTACCAGCTAACACTGCAAGCTGCTTTTTACATTTGTGCTTCTTTTCCCTTTGAGTATCTTCAGACTTTTGTGAAACTTTTCTGAAAGATGACTGGTTACTTTACATTCCTTGCATGCCCTGGCAGAAGTACTCTGTAAAGTCTCCATTTTTGCTTCTAATACCAACATTTTTTACCATTTTCAATCCCCTATGTTCTACACAGATATCCTTCCATGGGAGTTCCCTCCATTTTAATTTCATGTAAGTAAAATTTAAATTATCAGCTACTTTCCACTATGAATTCCATAGTTAAATGTCAAACATCTGGTAACAGTTGTCACTGATTATCTCACCAAGCCAGGTACCAAAAGCCTTAAATTTTTGGAGTAAGTGGCAGAAGGTTAACAGGAACTGACCTATTCTAGTGTAAATGTCTGTCTAACTACTGAGAGGTTTTGATAGCTGATTTTCACACAGTTTAACTGGTTCTTGAAAAAGGAGGATTACAGACACTGAGTCAGCTTTAATCAGTTAAACAACTAACCTTTTGCTCTGTTTGCAGTTGGTCACATCTCTGCTTTTCATGGTTAAGTTCTTTTTCCAGTCTTTCAACTTGATCTCTGAGCTGGGCTGTTTCCTTTTCCAGAACAGAAGTTACCTTTAATAGCTCTTCTTTTTCTTTTATTATTTTTTCAATTTTAAACTGTAAAAACAAAAACATTCTTTTTTTGGTCATTTTTCTCTCCTTCATTCCTATTAGGTAAGCGGATGACGGAACTACTCCAGGTTTTGGGCAGAAGCACACAATGTGTGTCTTCTGGCTAGGTTACTTTACAGTCTTGCCCTTATTCCCAAGCTTCTAAAGTTTCACTGTTCTAACTGAGTAGTCCTGCATCACCATTAGACACCACATTTTAGACTGCCTTGATTGGCATCCATTTTTTCCCCTTCTTCCATGAAGGGCCTTTATTTTTTCCCAAGTGACAGCAACTCTAGAAGAGCTCATTATGATGATGACACTTCAGTGGAAATATGGCTGCTGAGTACAGACACACACACACACTCTAAAGCAATGTTTGAGGAAGTTCATTAAAAGAAAAACAACAAAAACCAAAACCAACCAAAATATTGGAAAAAAAAAAAAAGGCACACAACTCAAGGTAATACAAAAAAAAAAAAGTGTTTGAAAACCCTTTTGCTTTTAATACTACTGAATACATATTTGAAAGGCAAAAATATCCCAGATGTGCCTCCATACTAAGCCTCTTATCCCTAAATTTTAAAGCTATAAATTGAATACAGGCACGCCAACTGACAAAAGGGCAAAACAAGGGAACCACACTGAGCAACCTTCCAATAAGCAACTCATAAAATCAAGTTGGTTTGGGTTTAGGGTTGGGTGGGGTTTTTTTTGTGTGTGTGTTTTGCTAGGGTTTGGTTTTTTGGTGTTTTGCTGGGTTTGTTAAAGTAATATTGAGCCTACAAAATATCAGGAAGCAAGTACGAACATCTTGACTCTGAATGTAAGCAGACAAATGTAACCACATCTACCTAGCAAGGAACATGAGAGACAGAACAGAGGTTCAAATAAAACAAGAGCTAGTCTGACATACTTGGGCACCTGCAATTATTAAGCCTTTGTTCCAGGGCCCTTCACTTGGGCACATACAAAATTGAACTACTACTTCAATATTTTTTTCCCCTTACAGTGGGCACTGTTTCACACAAAGGGTCTCTTTTCCTTTCACCTTGGAGAGCACAGATGTGAGAGATGTGGAACTACCTACTCTCTTATGGTTTCCCAGTCTATGCTTAGTGCTACACCAGACCTGTGACCAGTTTGAACCTTTACTCAACCTGCAAATATTCTGAACTCTAATCAAATCCTGGAGAACAAGCCGGAAATAGATGCATCACTCATATGCAGTTTTTCCCCCCCTCCTGGTTTGTCCTTCAATAACAAAGTAAATAAGAAGGTAACATTTTTTTAAAATGGTGAATCAAACCTCAAGAAGTCCAGCTTTTGTGGTCACCACTAACATATCAGAGTTTCCTTCATCTTCCATAGTAAGCAGCTCTTCAACAGGGGAAGAGGTACGGAACTGGAAAGGTGTGCTTGCTCCACGGATTTCTCCCTTATGAGTCACGTAACAGAACTGGTAAAATTCTCCATCGTCATTTGGGAGGTAATAGCCTATCAAAATGAATTTGTATTTGAAGAAACATTTACACAAAAGTCTCCATCTGGAAATAGGTGATCAGACCATGTTTAAGTTACAAATTTCATGCTTGTTACCTCAGTAAGATACAGATGAATTATCAAAACAGCAGAAAGGAAAGTCTCTCTACCCAATGACTTTCATCCCCCAACCATTTCTCCTGGCTTTTAAGACAAACACCAAAACAGTGTCAGGTAAAAGGTGCTACATGTACACATCACCTGACATACATTAGGCAATAACTGCTGTTTATGTATTTATGAAACAGAAGAATCATTAGCTATGATATGCCCTGAAGTTGCAACAGGATCACATTGCACCACTGTACAATCACAGAACAAAAATTAAGCCATTTTTTGGCTTTGGAATACCTGTAAGACTAAAGACAACAGACAAAGAATGACATGCCACAACAAGACATCTGCAACTTCACCAGGTTCAATTTTTTGCATGTTTTTTGTGGAGTAACAACAATTTACTTGTGTTGTTTTTGAATACCCAAGCAAGGGAATACTCCGAAAGTATGATACAAAGTTAACAAGCTGCAGGTATCAGAGGAGTTGGGAGGCAAAGGTTAACAATAAGCTTAATTTTTTTAAAGAGGAAAAAGTAAATGTCTGGACTTCTCAAGGCAAGAATAAATTATGTTTCTGGTAGCTGGGCAATACTGCCAGCTACTAGCAGATTATTTCAACATAATTTCTGTGTGACTGGGCATATTGCTGCCCACTAAAGCTGCAACATCAAGCCTCTTGCCTATCTGGATTTATACAGTAACATTTGTGGATGTTGCCGGTAAAGGATTAATTGCTGAACACTGTGATGGAACTCTTCACCGTGGATGGAAAGCCTATCCCAAGAGGGAGGCACAAATAATGTAATGTGTTATCCCCTTTCCTGCATAATCATTAAGAGGCAGAACTTAGAGTCAGCAAGCTCTTGCCCTTTGCTTTTGCTGGACAGGAGGGAGGCTTCTTGCTGCCTGGGAGCTGTGGCCCACATGGTGGGGCCCTGTCCATCAGGGCCTTTGTTTACTTTTGTTAATATTACATTTATTAATTTCCAGTTCTGTGCAAGTCTGGTTTTGTTTACCCATTTTCCCACTCACCTTCCCCTGCCTAGCTTTTCCCTACGGTAGGAAAAGGAGGGGAAAGTGGGGTAAACCTACATTCTATCTGGAGCTGGAAGCTCAAACAAGGACAGTGGATGTTAAACAATAGCTTCCAGACCTTGATGAGCTTTTATACCTTTCTTAGTACATGCAAGAAATCACACCTTACCCAGCTGAATGAGTAAAAAAAAAATACAACTGGTTTTATTCAGAAGACTTAAATATCCGATGCCCTAATCACCTTGATTAAAATGCTAGCATAATAAATCCTCACCGTATGTTCAATCCAGCAGGTCATGACATGCAGCCCTATCCATAACTCACTATGGTTCAATCTGCTCCCTTTCTAACTTTATAATTAATTTCCATTCATCAACTTTATTCCAGACTGCTGGAAGACTTTTTCCAGTACTCTTAGCTACTATTTCAACAAACAGTAAAACATTGCATGTGCTGCAAAGACAGCATTTGCATCAAGCACATCATATTTCCATTAGACTTACACTTGATTAATTGGAGCTCAAGAAGTAATCCTAAAACCTCAGGAGTCTCTACTTTTGGACCTGACTACACTTTCCAATACAGCACTGCAGTTCAGCTTACCTGACTGAAGGCTCAAACAAGGGAACAACACGAAGAAACAAGTTCAGAACAATCTAACTGACAGCTCCAGCAAGTTTTAGATTTAAAAAGAATTTGTTTGAACCAATACTATTTGAAGTCTCTTTTCTTGTAACACATACTGGAGAGAACAGATTATTTTCTTCCAGCACAACTACTTGATTAAAATAATTAAAAATATTTCAAGCAAGCTGCACAATATCTACCATTCATCTCAATTAATCAAGCTCCTGTGAGCTCTGCTGATTTCATCTCAGCAGCACTAAAATACCTTGCCAAACACAACTGGGAGACTGTCTGAAGATTAAATCTGGCAGCTCTATAAAAGTGGAGGACTGTCAGCATGGAATGTAACAGATGGAACAAAGTTACCTGGTCACTTCATGTGTGGTAAAACTTCTAGGCACAAGGGACTGATAATGGCATGTAGAGTACTAGGTTTCTAGGTCACTTGTAGTTTCAAGTCTAACTCCATGTCATTCATTCCTTGAGTTTTGGTAATTGTAAAAGCAACTAATGACTTCCTTCTAGCTCCAAAAGAGCACACAGACTCTTCACTGATTTCAAGGTCATAATACAGTCAGATCATGTAGATATCAAAAGCACCAGGAAAAAAGCTGCCAGTATTTGCCATTTTAACAAGACAAGCAGCTAGCACAGTAGTTATTTTGGTACTTCAGTTACTGTCTTTTTTGTATTCACATCAAGCAATAAGCACAAACACACAAAGACAAAAGCCAGGTCTGAGAAGTCAAAAAAAGAATGTAAGATGGTACATAAAATTGTGTTAGTAAGCAGAAAAGCATCAAACAAGCTCAGCATAAGTGCCTTTTTACATGCAACTTCAAATGGGTGTAGTTTTTTGACACTCATCCAGTGACAGGAAATTCTGCACATGTATTGTATTAAACAAGTATTATCACCATCTCACATCACTTTGTAGCTTACATCAATGGCTCTTACTTCTTTAAATATGAACAATGGATAATCCATTCATTTCATTGGTTCTAGAGACATCACTCATTTCTCATTACTTCCCTTTCCCAGGCTGAAAAATCTGGTGGGAGCAAGTTCTGAAGGTCACCTAGTCCAGCTTCCCACTGAAGAGACCATTTCCAGCACCACTTTGAAGCTACCACAGTGATGTCTCAGCAACTGCACGGAATTCTCATTCTTCCAAACCAAGGGTAACTGATTCAAGTGCTGCACTACACCCTCTTGGTAAAGAAGTTCTTCCTAATGTCAAATGTAAACCTCCTAGGCCACAATCCCAGACCGTTGTCCCCTTTTACACATGCAGTTCTCATCTTCGCATCTCCACACCTCTATACAGAAACTATTTGTGAATTTTGACCTTCCTTGATGTGCTTTATCCATTTATTCTACTACATCTTTCTTGAGATTGCAGAGGGTCTGATCTCTGCAGTGTTGAACACACAGTTAATACTACAGATTTGTACAGTGGTGTAACAACTTCTGGTTTGCTCTTTACTCTTTTCTTTAAAACTTTGGTAACTTCCCTCATTTCCTCCCTGTCAAAAGGTCCTCTGCACCTCTTCAACTACTCTGAACCTTTCCCAAACCATCATCTAGTTGTTCTTTGACAAGCATCACTTTACATTGTAAGAATTATTCATGCCCAATAATTCTAATTAAAGTCTAGATACTAGAGGCAGTGTAAATACACAATGTATTAAGAGATGCCAAGATTAAAAAACCCCTGTGGATGATTAACAAAGTCATTTTCTGTATTTTAACAGTTTCCAACAGAGCTTCTCTATCAGCCATGAGTATTGGCCATTACTATGCAAAAGCCTACTGAGCCACAAAGTTCTTACAGTTTCACACAGTTAAGTACAGAAAATTCTCCTACAACTTATGCTTCTAAAAGTTTAGAACCCTCAGCATTGTGATGAACAGATAAGTATTTAAAGAGCTATACAGGCTGGAAAATGCAGGTATATTCACCTTGAAAAGTCAGTACACAGTTAACAGTTGATCCTTCCACATAATTTTCTGGCATAGGTGACCAAAGAAATGTGTAGTAATCTCTTGCAGTGCTCCAACCAACCTAAAAGTGGTGATTAAAAAAAAAAAAAGCATTAAGCAGAAGAATTTGTTATGTACAGTTAAGATACCATGGCCTGGCCTTTACAACCTACTGTAATATGCATATTTCTGCTTCAACATGCAATAAAAAGATACTTAACAATGTTTACAAATCAGGAATATTTTAACAAGCATGTCAAAGATTTAGCATGAATTTTATTAAGCTTGTTACCTAAGGCAATAAATGGGTCCAAGGCAATAAAAGGGTCTGTATAAATTAAAACACCAGACAGTTTTCACTATGCATTAAACTACTATTGGGTACATAATTTTCTTTTGAGAGACAAAGAACACAAAAGCACAAAGATTAATTCTGAAGCTTATAGTGAGATGTTGGCATCTGCCAATACTGACTCTTTTGTGTCCACAATTCATAGGCTCATGAGGAAACAAAAAAGTTAGCTCTCTCTTCTATTGAACAGGCCAAATTTGACAGGGCTAAACTAGTACCTTTTAGACAAATTCTGCAACACCAGATACCAACATGTCACTGAAATGATAACTCTCCCATGCATATGTGCTACGCTTGCACAAAAACCTAAAGCTGGTGCACTAACTTCAACAAAAACCTGCTTTCAGACTTCAAGAGCTCTGTACAGTAAGAAATGCTATCCTCTGAAGAAACATACTATAACAAGCTTGAAATACACACATCTAAACCTGAACCCCAAAGCAACTAATGTAAAGCAAAGCCTATTAATAGCAGCATAATGGTGAAGGAGAAATGTATCAGTTTTAGTCCACTAGCTAAAAAAGAAAAAAGATAATTAAGATCATCTCAAAATCTAGGCACAGTCTGATTTATCACTAACTGGCTAGAAGCACGGAAGTCATTGTGCCCCTGTGCTCTGCATTGGTTAGGCCACACCTGGAGTTCTGTGTCCAGTTCTGGGCCCCTCAGTTTAAGAAGGACATTGAGACACTTGAGCATGTCCAGAGAAGGACAATGAGGCTGGGGAGAGGTCTTGAGCACAGCCCTGTGAGGAGAGGCTGAGGGAGCTGGGATTGTTTAGCCTGGAGAAGAGGACACTCAGGGGTGGTTGCAGCCAGCTGGGGACTGGTCTCTTCTCCCAGGCAACCAGCACCAGAACAAGAGGACAGTCTCAAGCTGCACCAGGGGAGGTTTCGGCTCGAGGTGAGGAGAAAGTTCTTCACTGAGAGAGTCATTCACCGTTGGAATGTGCTGCCCAGGGAGGTGGTGGAGTCACCATCCCTGGATGTGTTCAAGAGGGGACTGGACATGGTACTTGGTGCCATGGTCTAGTCATGAGGTCTTGGGTGACAGGTTGGACTTGATGATCTTGGAGGTCTCTTCCAACCTTGGTGATACTGTGTGACTTTTAAAAGAGGAAAATTGTTTGCCGGTCTTTATCAGGCAAGACAGCAGCTCAAGAAGAAAAAAGCTACATCCCACAACAGGCAAAAAAAATTACAAACCAAACCATTAGTTCTATTACTTGAATAGACAAGACTTCTGAACTTCAAATGCAGACCAAATCCTCCTTTATAAAGGACACACTGCAATGGTGTTTAGTGCAAATTTTAAAAGCATTCACACATTTTTAAAAGCATTAAGAACTGATTTAAGGATCTATCAGCTTTAAAAGAGAAAACAGATGTTTAGATAAACAAGAACAGCACAACTGAAGTATACAGGCATGCATTTTGCATATGAAAATAACTGGCATTAGTTAACACAAACAAACCATTCCACAGATGTCTATTGTGCTGCTTCACTTTGTATTAAGACATGTGGGAAAATCCTTTGGAAAAAGAGAACTGGTTTTGTTCATATTCTTGCGGGGGGGGGGGGGGGGGATTATGAACAAGAGCAAAACTGGATTAAATTTTCATTTTGTTAACTACTGTCACTTCTTTAAGGCAACAATGATTAGAAGCCTCTACACATCCACTAGAGGAGAGTCACTTACGCCATCTTAAGCTTATTCTTAGCCAAAATGTTGAAGATTCCTGCATCGCCAATCAAGAAGCTTTTAAAGCACACAAAGTTAGATTTCCTGGGGTGGTTGTTCCCACACTGTTAAACCTCAGAAATGAGATGGAAAGCTCTTCCAGTGACTTTAAGGTGGTGTGAAAGCAATTTTTCCTTTATAAAAGCTCACAGGAAAAACATTTTGCAAATTTCCACACATTAGCCATGTCATCAAATCCAACTCAGATGCTTTTTTGCTGAACTTGAGGGAAATATATATATAATTACTTGCTGCTCCAAAAAAAACAGCAAGCAGATAGTTTCTCAAATATAGTTCTCAATGAGTGAAAAGTCTCCATCTTATTCTTTTTAATTTTAGAATGAAAACTGAATTATTATCCAGGAACAAATGCTGTATAGAACTTAAGCAAACCTTTCATCCTGCTGCAGTTTTCCTTTCTGTTAAAGCAAGCAACAAACCAAACACACACACTCCACACACTGATTCCTATGCTACTTTCCCAAGTAAACTAACATCCTTCTGTCTGATAATTAACATCTTGGAAAACAGAGAAAGAACAGAATCCAGTGAATATAAAACTAAAAACAGTCTCTCCAGGAGATCAACTCAGCTTCAGATTTGATTTGTCTCAGGGATTGTAGATTGTTTGTAGCTTTTTTTAAGGTATCACACGTTGAGGTGTATATTTAATAATCTGTTCTGAAATCAGAAGTTATTTTTATTAATAATTTAGTTGTAATTGTAATCAAGGTAAGGATGTTTAAGTTATTTAAGACTTCAATCACTGATACAAGGAAAAGAGTAGCTATGTAGAGAATAAAAACATTCCTGGCCTGTTTCTCAGCAGATGCCATATTTTCAAGTAAGACTCATTTGTGGGCTACTGATGGAGAACTGTGATACATCGAGAGCTACTAGGCAATAGACTGGGAAGTCTATCCCTCAAGTTTCTCCAGCAATTCCCCCTATTTCCTGTCACCCACCATCTGCTTCCCCTACCAAAGCTCCCAGTCATACACTCTTATCTTGAAAATTTATTTCTCAATGAGGTACATGCAAACTATCAGCAGGCACAGACTACGCAAGAGCTCTTTCCACTGCACAGGATATCACAAGGTGAGTGTCCTCTCTGCTACAGGCTGCACGCCTTAAAACATGACAATGCAGAAAAAATATTAACAAATCTCTCCTTGCTCACAGTACACATTTGAAAAGGGGAAGTGTGCGTATCACAGTATCACCAAGGTTGGAAGAGACCTCAAAGATCATCAAATCCAACCTGTCACCCAAGACCTCATGAGTAAACCACAGCACCGAGTGCCTTGTCCAATCTCCTCTTGAACACATCCAGGGATGGTGACTCCACCACCTCCCTGGGCAGCACATTCCAATGATGAATGACTCTCTCAGTGAAGAACTTTCTCCTCACCTCAAGTCTAAACCTCCCCTGGCACAGCTTGAGACTGTGTCCCCTTGTTCTGGTGCTGGTTGCTTGCGAGAAGAGACCAACCCCTTCCTGGCTACAACCACCTTTCAGGTAGTTGTAGAGGGCAATGAGGTCACCCCTGAGCCTCCTCTTCTCCAGGCTAAACAATCTCAGCTCCCTCAGCCTCTCCTCATAGAGCTTGTGTTCAAGGCTTCTCCCCAGCCTTGTTGCCCTTTTCTGGACATGTTCAAGTGTCTCAATGTCCTTCTTAAACTGAGGGGAAGAAGGACATCTGGGTTAAATTAACTCAGCAGCATTATTCAATGTTTTTCCTACTCATTAACTTCATAGGATTATTTCTTAGTTGAAAGAAAGGAGGAGTACAACCAATATAATTTGCTGTGAAAAAAATTGCAAAATTCATGAATGGCTGTTTAAGGTCTAGTTATCTAGATTTAAGGGGAGAAATAAAATCTGTCAATAGGCTTTAATGAAGCTTCTGTTTTAGTACTAGATATCTTTTGACAATTTTCTCATTGATAAGCCTCACTGGAAGCACACAGTGGTTCAGAAAGACAGGGGTAATGGCAGACATTGCAATATCCATATTCAAGAACACAAATATTACAAATTACATAAGAATTCCAGCACAAACCCTTCTTTCTGAAGTTAAGAGGAGGAAAAAGGAGAATGACCCGTTGAACCACGCAAAAAACATGTTCAGCTTGGAATTCAAGTTCATCATCTGATGCACTGACAGGTTGTGCCAATGGGATTGCTTTTAGAAATGCATTGAAAACATTTTGCTCAGTTAAAAAAAAAAATCAACATATTAACATTTTTGTTTCTTAGATAAGAGAGCACATAAGACTTAGGCTTACCTAAGCCAATAGAAAAACACCGAATATTTTATACTCGGAATTAGAAATTAAGTCCCTCCTAATCTGGTGTTCAACACATTCTTCTATCTTCTCCATATTTAACTCTCAAACTCCACTCAAATCCATTTTTAAGTTAAAAAGCTGTGCATAAATGCTACCCTCTTGCTTTCCAGATGTTAACTAACAGATTAATAACCCAGAAAGAAAAGCCTGATAAATCAGCAGCTTTTACATATTTCACATGGTAAGAAAGAGTTATTTTGATGCAAACCACAGCAAACACAAGTGTCTAAGCAAAATGCAGTTGGGCCCAGTACCCTACAAAGTGCTTTCTCCACAGCAAGTTTTGTATGTGCCATAATCCTGAGCTCAAGTAACATTACTTGGAAATGTCCCAGTAGTGCTAGTGCCACTGCAGCCTAGAACAGCCTACAACAGACAGCTAGAGGTAACAAGTTCTCCTAAGCCAATAAACAGATGGAAAAATTGCACCATCCAGGAGCAGTGGAGTTCCTACTTGGCAAAATTCCTGATAGAGGACTGTTAATACTAACATGCTGCTAACAACAATACACTTTTGAACACATAGAATAGAATAAACCAGGTTGGAAGAGACCTCCAAGATCATCGTGTCCAACCCATCAACCAACCCAACCCACCTAAACAACTAACCCGTGTATCATCCTCAACTACTGAGATCTATATGCCAGTTCTGAAAGAATCAAACTGTTCAAAAAAATTAATACTTTAAGTGCTTTTACTTGTGATTATGTTTAAGTACACTGCAGTAATAGTAAGGCACAGATGTTTCAAAATAAGTAAACAATGAAGTCAAAGCTACAACATTGGTTTTCTTAGCATGTCTGTGATCACATTACAACACATGCAACTTTGGCTTACCTCAGTCCAAGCCATTTCAGACTTCACTTCAGACATGACCTCACTACTCACAGCAAGGTAAAAACTTGTTATACAGCAGAAGCCCTGAAGCTAAAACATTTTGGGGCAGAAGATGGCTGCAAGGTATTCTAGACTGTTTATGAAAGGTTGTAATCTTATGGTGTTCTCTCATGCCCAGGCCTGACCAACTCCATCTCTGCTGAATGTTACTAACACATCCAGGCAATCTTTTAACTGGGACTACAGAAACCATATGGTATTTGTTGAAATATCAAGGGGACCAATCTCATTTGTTGTATTTCTACCTCATCGTTCAGAGAAATATGTCAAAATTATATTGACCAAGTGCCTACACTATAGGATCAGCTTTCTCTCTTATTAGGTATAAATCAAAATAAATATAGAAACAACGTGAACTCTCTAAATGAAAACCTGTTACATATGTAAATGACTGCCCAAAGAAATGTTATGACAGATCAAAGAGTAACAGAGGTAGGGTTACTATGAAAATTTATTAAAAAGGGGTGGGAGGGAGCCTACCCTTTGAGCAAAATAAGTAAAATACTCATTTATTGTTACATTTCATGAGAACTCTAAATTGGCACAATCCTTTGCTTCAAAATTGGTAGCAGCTACTAGCTACTGCTATGACAATTCTGTCCCTGATCACACAGAGCTACCATAGCAAGCACTTTTTTAGGAAATTACATGTTAAAATTTCACACAACCCTGCTTATCCCTTCTCCAGCTAGTATGGAAACAGCAAACACCACAATGTTCCCATGAACTACTTTTTATTTTAATAAAACACATTCTCTCTCTGTGATTTACAACATGGTTCTCCACAGAGGGTAAATCAAAACCCATCACAATCACCTCAATTTATGGATATAACAATACTCAAAATGTTATGAGCTGCACTGTTTCTATTCCTGGCTAATTTACCAACAGGACATATCATCCACTATCCATTCCTCTATCTATCATGCCTTCCCATGCAACGAGGATCCATGCCAGAAAAACTGTATTGCTATATGCATGTGCTCAGTAACACATCCAGCTGTTGGGCTTCATAACGTGATCTTTATGTATGAAAGTAATTGATGTCTTAAAGAAAAAGCAATTAACCACAGAAACAGGACACTGAATGACTCACACAAGTGTTACTGTTATCTGCAGTTCAAAGGAGACTAACCCAGAGTACTATACAAAAAAAAATACAGCTATATTGTCATGATGAAACACAATCACCAAGCTACCCCTTAGGTGTCCATCAAATCCACTGTTAAGTTCTGTTACAGAATGTTTTGACCACGGATGAGTTAATTCTCAAGGCTGCTATAAATCAGCACATGGAAAAGACAGAAATTAAGTTGCATGTAAAGACAGGTACTGCACAGTTTCACAAACAGTAGCTCAGCTCCCAAATACTGAATTTCTTGTGTTCAAGTAAGTTAAAGTCTTCCAAATCCTAGTAAATTCCATTTTTGCATGTTAGGTCACCAGAAAGTCAGATCACCATTTTCAAGATGTCCACTAAAAATGTGGACATTAGGAAATAAAAATTTCCTTTTGTTCTCTAGGGGTACACTGTGGCAGTCAATGCCAAAGCACATCTACAAAGTGAGATAAAATCCTAGGAGAATGGTAATGCAGATTGCTTAGAAAAAGATACCAACTAGAACTGAGGAACAGAAAAATTTTGCTGGAATAGTTAATTAATGACACAGCAAGGCTAAAGACATTAGCTTGAGATACACAAGATTACCAGTTCTGGGCCCCTCAGTTTAAGAAGGGCATTGAGACACTTGAACGTGTCCAGAGAAGGGCAACAAGGCTGGGGAGAGACCTTGAGCACAGCCCTGTGAGGAGAGGCTGAGGGAGCTGGGGTTGTTTAGCCTGGAGAAGAGGAGGCTCAGGGGAGACCTCATTGCTCTCTACAACTACCTGAAGGGTGGCTGTTGCCAGGAAGGGGTTGGTCTCTTCTTGCAAGCAAACAGCACCAGAACAAGAGGACACAGTCTCAAGCTGCGCCAGGGGAAGTTCAGGCTTGAGGTGAGGAGAAAGTTCTTCACCAAGAGAGTCATTCGTCATTGGAATGTGCTGCTCGGGGAGGTGGTGGAGTCACCATCCCTGGAGGTGTTCAAGAGGCGACTGGACGTGGCACTTGGTGCCATGGTCTAGTCATGAGGTCTTGGGTGACAGGTTGGATTTGATGATCTTTGAGGTCTCTTCCAACCTTGGTGATACTGTGATACAACCTGCTGATACTGCAGGTCCTCAGCAAAATTAAATCCCTTTGCAGAGCCTCCCTTCCCTCAAGCAGATCAACACTTCTACTCTACTTGTCTGCAAACTTACTAAACCTACCACCACACTCAGCAATACAACAGTTTAACATTTATCACCTTAAAACAACATCAAAAAACTTAAATTTCATCTACATTATCTTATACCTGGGGATCGAGAGCTCCTGCGCTCCACAGAAAGCACTCTTAAAGATCTGCCAGCTCTGTTCCGCTCCCTTGTTCCGGAGGGCCGTTTCTCAGGGGGTCCTATCGACTAGGCTCTTTGAAGAGCAAGTTTGCTTTCCCAAAACTCAAGGTCCGGATTTTACTCTCTCTCCAACCCTTACCCCTCAGGACTGTGAACTCTGCCAGTCTGTGATTACTAACCACTACAAACCAGACTGCTTCTAATCTTCATGTCACCCATTACATCACTTAGTGACCATCAGGTCCAATATTGCATCCCCTCTGGTAGGGCTGACCTTGATTAAGAAGTCATTCTCAGACTCCAGGAGTCTCCTGCATCACCAACAGCTCACCATGCCACTTTGTCCTTCCACATTAAGCAGTCATGACAATAAAGCCTATGCCTTCTTTCTCCTACACACCTTCCTAGTCTATTTATCTCCATCACTGGGATGCCAGCACACTTGCCCACTGCATCACACAGTTATCAGCCCCAAAAAATAAACCAGTTGTGAAATATAGTGGTAAAAGCTGGGTGGGAGGAGGGGTGGTATTTTTCTCACAGACTACTTCCCTGATCCATTTCACTATGCAGCTGTACAAGCAAAATGAACAAGATAATACAAGGATACAAATAACCAGTATCTATTGAAGACAGCTTTGCTGAGATAGAGGTGTACTTGGACTTGTGACTTAAATAAAAAATTTACTTAAAAAGGTATCCATGGATTTTATTCATTTCAATAAAAAAAAGTCTTAGCAAACAGGACAGAACAGATGAAACCACTGCCCCCTAAAATGAAATGAAAGTCAACATTCAACCCAAAACCAAACACAATGGGGGGAGGGGGAGCAACAAGGAAGCAGAAATTTTACTCTGTATTTATTTTCTATACTATGAAATTACCACTAGGGTTTTTTTTGCCTTTTCTCTCTGTCCAGTACTCTCTATTGCAATACTAGTAGCTTTCTGCACAATTCCAGTCAAAGATTAAACAACACCAGCTTAAACAAGTTTATTTCCTAAGCAAGTTAATCACCTCAGAAAGACAAGGTGGACTTCTACTCCTGCTAGGTAAACAGTCATTGAATCAATGCTTTGAGTTCTATCACAGAAGCCTCCCTTTCCTTGCATACTAGGCCAACACAGGAGGCCATTAATTATTGCTTTCATGATTAGTTAGGATAAATGGTAACATCTCTGCCTCTTTCATCAGTTTTCAAACCACTTCCAGGTAGCTTGTTAATCAGAAACAATCAGTCACTAATTTTTACACTCAAGTCACAGTACAGTCAAACTTTTGTCCATTATCTATCCCAGGACAACTGTATTTTCACAATTTTACTGTAAGCATTATTCATACACACACATAGTTGTAGACAGAGCTGAACAGTTGGCTGCATTGAACTCACTGTACTGAAACTACACTGACAGTATATTCAGCATCAGCTGACAGAGTTACAAAATGAATTTTCATCCTTTTCCCTGCCTCACAATGCTTCCTTCCCCTGTGCTGATGAAATTTAAGTAACTGGAAATTGAGCTGGGAAATTACATTTTTTCAAAAATCCAGTCCCAAAATGCTGGTCTCAATTTCCTGATTAGCACACAAGAGCTTGTTTCACATGAAGAACAGGAAGCACAAGAAATAAGGTGCAGTGCACGAAAGGAAATTTTCCTTTCAGCAGTAGTACTACTTTATGCCAGCTCAACACGCTCCTGAAATGACAGCCAAACTGGTATTACCTGTCACTGCCACAGAAGAATGAAAACTCATACCTCAGTAGTTTATGAAATCTATCATCACCATCAAAATGAAATAAAGATACCTGTCCCTTGTACACAGCATTTGATGTAATCACTGATAAACTGTTTCAGAGAGTTCCTAGTGAGTATTTTTAGAGTCCTGACTGCCTCCTTTATTTAGATGAGCAAAGCAAACACATTCACTTCTCAAGTTACCCTTCAATAATTTCAAAATGGTTATGTGTAATATGAACAGCACCTTCAGAATGTGCCTGTTTGTACATTAATGCCTCCCAGGCACAATTTAGTGACTGTATAGTCTTTGCACATCACATTATAAATGCTTCTGCTGTTACAGAGCACAGAGCTTCTATTTTGCAGTCTTGAATAAAGATGAACAGCCCACTGGTGATCTACAGATTAAAGTGATGCACTTACATTCTTAAAGAGCATATAGTTCTAAAGGAAGTGTTCTCCAGCACCGAGATATTGTTACCCATCTCCCTTCCCCACTGACAAAACATCAATCCTTTAAAGCCCAAATAAAGATTTCTATTAACCATTTAAGAAAGGAATTTAAGCATCATCTGCTAGCAGCGACACTAACAAAGAAACATAGATCAAGATCTTAAATAGAAGCAGATGTAGGAATTAATGGATTTCTATTTCCACACATTAAACTATTAACCTTTAAAAGTAACTCCAAATAATTTAGATGTGGCCTCACCTCTCCTTTTTCCAAGAGTCTCTTTTGAGTCACTTTAGTGATCTCTACTGTTCAGCCTGTTCTAGCAACAAAAATGACTCAGGGACGTGGGCCAGAGTCTCTATTTGTTCTTTCCATACACATTTCACCCTTTACTCTGGCTCATACCTTTCATATAATCCTATTCACATCACTCTGTACCCACACATCTCTTCTCAAAACATCTCCATTTAATTCTGCACAAGACCACTGTATGACACCTTCCCTTTACTCCAGCAGACTTAAAGCATACTCACTTCTCTGGTTCTAATCTCCCATTTGATCTTTGTTATAAAACTCACATTCTAATAAGCACGAACCAATATATCACTTGAGTGATGTTCCACTTAAGTTTGAGAAAGCTTTTACTGTTGTTGCCATTTTTGTTTTCTAACTGGCAATAGAAGACAGAGACATTTGAGAAGTAGTAATAGAACAAGCCTTACTTACCTTGAAAATCCCAACCCAGTCTTTCTGATGAGGATGGATGAACTGGGTCAGAGTGTAGTGACATTCAAGGTGGGCGTTCGGAAGGTAACTTTTTGCCACATTTTGAAAAATCACATGTGCAAAATTGGAAGTCTGCAAAGTGCTAGCTGAAGATGGAACTTCTTGAAAGGATGACATGATGGATCTGAAACAAAATTGTAGAAGTTGCTACTTCAATTGAGCGGAAAGATGTATTAAGTTACAAAAATTAATCTATTTACACACACAAGAAACCCAACAATTAGCTCCTCTGTTCCAAAAATAGACAGCTATAGACCAAGTTCACCAACATGCACTGCCTCAGCATCACTCCAAAGCAATCACCTCTCAGAATAAATGGGCAGTCATTTCAGCAATGACATCAAGATGTAGAAAAATCACTGCTCAGCTGAATGCCCCCCAGGATTCTCTCTCAGATACAGCAACAGAAAGTGCACAATAAAAGTGATGGTCTGAAAACACAGCAGGGTTCATTCTTAATGAAATATTCTTAGTAGTTTTGGATAGAATAGAATAAACCAGATTGGAAGAGACCTTCAAGATCATTGTGTCCAACCTATCAACCAATCCAACCCACCTAAACAACTAACCCATGGCACCAAGCACCCCAGCAAGTCTCCTCCTGAACACCCCCAACGACAGCGACTCCACCACCTCCCTGGGCAGCCCATTCCTAACATCCAGCCTAAACCTCCCCTGGCACAGCTTGAGACTGTGTCCTCTTGTTCTGGTACTGGCTGCCTGAGAGAAGAGACCAACATCCACCTGTCTACAACCTCCCTCCAGGTAGTTGAGAGCAATAAGGTCACCCCTGAGTCTCCTCTTCTCCAGGCTAAGCAGCCCCAGCTCCCTCAGCCCCTCCTCACAGGGCTTGTGTTCCAAACCCCTCACCAACTTCGTTGCCCTTAGAAAGCCTCCATAGCTTCCCTACTTAAAGTTTTTTCTCAGAATCTGTACTGCGCAGTGCTTTTCACAGCATTTTTAAATACAAAGTCTGTCTTTCCCTCTCAGTAAAAGTAGTAAAATTCCATTTTAAGGCATTTTTTAAATGCAAGACCAAGGCCTCTGAACAGAAGGGTTGTTTGTTTTTTCTTTTCCTCTTCCTCAGGAGTTCCCTTGCCTCTATTTATGAGTCTATGGTTATCCTTTACTTCTCTCACTGTTCCCAGCCCTGCATGTTCAGTTTCATTACTATGCATGGTCGAGGGATTAACACTAATCAGTCGGACTGCAAAAGCTTTTAATCATGCTTTCCATTCACCACCTCATTCAGAAAACACAGTGCTAAAAATTACAGCCATTCAAAATGCTTCACAAGCAGAACAGGAAGGTCTTCATAAGATTCAGCAATATCTGCCAAAAATCCAAGATGGGAAGTGGAGAATTTCAAGTGCTTGATTGCGATGTACAATAACTGGTTTGTCAAAACATTTTCTATTAGGAGCACTGGGGCCTTTCACATCTAACATATTTCTTCTGGTTGCTACTAATGTGATTTTATACTGACCAAATTCACATTTTGTATGAGGCAACTGCCAATCTGACACAATATATTACTTTCATTGATGCTACACATGGAAACCAATCCCAAAAAGGGATGGGCCACTGCAAATCTCAAGTTCAAAGACAAAAGGCTATAGGAAACACACGCAGCCTTAAAAACAAACAGAAAACCCCCACACCCTCTTCACCAGTTAAAAACTAAGTAGCAAAAAGCTATCTTTTCCTAAGAGAATACACACTCTGAAATAAACAGGTATTTGTCGTTAAAAACGAGAAGAACCTTCAACAAGGATTGTTTATATTTAAGCCCTCAATGTTTTGAGCTTATTACTGCCTAATTTAGTGTAACACATGAAGGTGATTATTGCATTATTTTGATGTATCAGATGTTCAACAAAAAAGGAGGGTTTTTACCCTGAATAAAAGCAATGAGATAAAATGCCAAGCATGTGAATATTAACAGATATATAAGACAAAACCAGCAACTTACACAAGCAATAAATTGGGTAAAGGCTAGCTTTGAGAGACAGTAAGACACACTTAAATTATCTCAGTTATCCAGCTACAGAGTCCACAAAATCACAGGAAATTTTACAGTATAGTAAACCCCCAGAAAACTCCCACACCTCTCAAAACAGGGGATCACATTTAAGACCACTCAAATCTACTCTGAACTATAAATGCTGTGAAGCAGCAGCTCCTACAAATCTAAAAGAAAAAGAACAGCCTTCATCTTTTTCAAATACAATAAATAATTAATTTAGTTGTACCTGAAGCCAAATAATATTGACATGAAACAGTCTGTTCCAGTTCTCATTACTCATAATAAGCGCAAAAAGAATTCACGCAGCATTAATAAAAGGGGAAAATGAGATTAAAAAATAAAAAGGAAGAAAACCCACCACAAAAAAAGAATCCAAACATTCATTTCTGCACCGTTTGCCAGCTGCCGCTGCCAAGTACTAGCCCTAAATGAAACCAGTAAAAGGCAACCACTTTCCAGGCCCAAAGCAGACCTATTCGCAAATCTGAATTTGTACAGACCAGCAGAATTATCCGGGATTACTGTTCTCCAGTAGGAAAATCCCCGGAGCTTAGGTGAAGCAGAGATCTACTTACAGTTCAAGGGTAGGGTAGGGGATGCTGGGTGCTTTCTTATTTAGCTCACCGCTACCGGTTGGGAAACAGGAGAGGAGGAGGAGAAAGCAGAAGAGCTACATTTAGGCTTCATTACTATCATATGACAAGCGACTCCCTCTAGGAGGCTGAACGACGTGGTTGATTTTACGTACCGAAAAGGACGGGAGGAAGAAAAGCTCGTCAGGCAGGAAAAACAATAGCAGGACGAGCCGCAACACCCCAAGCCGTCTTCTCCGGGAGCCCTTCAGCTGCGGTCCCGGCGAGACAGGGCGCAACTGACAACCCCAGCCCCTACCTGCTCTACTCCTCTATTCCACGGGGCCAGCCTGCGCCTTTTCTCCTCCTGCCCCTTCCCCACCCCCCTGCACAATCAGCGGCCGGCGCGGCCGCACCTGCCCGCCGGGGATCACCTTTGCTCCTGGCCTTCAGAATGCGCTCGCCACCGCGACGGCGGCGGGGCGCCCTGTCACTTCCCACGGCACAGCCTCCCGCACTCAGAGACAGCCGCCGCTCCCCCTTTACCCCCCCCCTCCCCGCGGACTGAGACCGGCCCGAAACAGATGTGGGGGGAGGAATGGGGGACAGCTTCCCAGTGGCGCAGAACCGAAGCCCACGGCCTAACGACCCCGTTCGCCCCAGTGGTTGCCGGAAGCTGACAGCAAAGGAGAAGTGAAACCCATTCGTCCCCCATAGCCAGGCCCAAGAAAGCCCCTTACCTAGATAGATGCGGAGAACGTCCGTGACATCAACAACATGGGGCCTCCGCCATCAGCGCCTCATAACCCCGCCCGCCCGCGTCACTTCCAGCCCCGGCCCTGCCCGCTCGGGGCGGGCCAGCGGCAGCCAGCCGGAATCGGAGCCCCGCGCCGGAGCTTCGCGGGTCTTCCCGCCCTCACACAGGTACGGTGCTTCAGGTGAGGCCAGAGCATCTGGCCTGTGCTGTGAGCCCAGCATGGGTAGAGCAATCTAGCCGTCACCTTTATAAAGGTCGTCTTCCGCTTAACATAGTTCTTTACCTAGACGTTGGGTATTACAACATGGTAATATTCACATACCCTAACTTACTCATCTTCTCCTCGGTCCCATTTCCAAAACACAGGCGTACTTGCACGTCCTAAGTTTACACCATTAATATCCCAGCCTTCTTAGGTCTACCCAAGCCAAGAGAGGGTTGAGACACGAGTTACCAGAAATGCTTACACACAGTTCTCCTGCTTGCATACACTGGCAGATCTCCATGAAAGCACATTACCTCATAAATACACTGACTACTTGGTTTTCACCCAAAGACAAGTCACTTACAAGAGTAACAAGGAACACTGATGAGTAATCTTCATTCGTGGGCAGGACTTCTCCCAGTTGGTTGCTACCACAAATTGTCTTCAGGTCATCACCTTTACTCTTTGCTACTACTGTTTCTTATATGTTTTCATGTGTATTCTCAACAAATAGGTTATATGAAGAAAGATGATGATTGAATTAATTACTACAATAATTTACTTAGGTTTTTTATGAGTATACTTACTTTTTCTTGGTAGGACCTAGTAGAAAGGAAACTAAGATGGAGCACAGAAACTGTCCTTTTAAATAGGGTTATTCATTGAACTTGATTCTGTTTTACACTTCTTGCTTCTGAAAACAGCCTTATGTCTTCAGATGTGTAACAGGCTACTGAGTATTCCTCTGATCTGTATTACACAATAATCTCTTAGCATATATGCCATTTTCCCTTGAAAGCAATCAATTCTCTGCACTCTCTCCTTTAAGACAAGACCAATTTTTGTAGTGGAAAATTAAACACGTATGTTAATCAGGAAACCAATAAATATTTCTAAGGAGGTGGAGAGAACTATTTCTTCTTATCTCTGTTCTCCATTTCCTCTCCTCACTGCTCTTTATGACCTGATAAAGGGCTAAGAGTGACAAGACACTTCTCACATGGGCTTGGGAAGAATTTGAGGTTTACAGTAGCTAGCTGAGGAGTATCAATAAGACTTAACATGTAGTTTTGCTTTCATTTAACACCATTATAATGCTGAGTTGTGGGAATATAATGGGAAGTTTTAAGTAAAGCTGTTCTTTCGTATCACAGTTTTTACTGTGAATGTTTGGGGGGCAAATCTGTTTCCTAATTTAAAGAAAATATCCCAAATTCTGGTTTGGTTTTTTTTTTTTTTAAGAAGCTTGAGGTATTTCTGTGTTGAGTTCATAAACATCCAGTCAAAAGAGTTAGTTATGGTTTAGTCATAATTCAGTGTTATTTCTGTTGCTAACTCTGTATTTAAGAGGTAAAACAAGGTACTTGCATTGGTTCTTACAGTATCACAGTATCACTAAGGTTGGAAGAGACCTCAAAGATCATCGAGTCCAACCTGTTTGTTGTTGAAAAACAATTCGCCTGGATATTTACTTCCAGAAAAATGGCAGAGCCTTTTTCTTAGTGTCTCAATTTTGTAAGAACATAAGAGGACAAATTAACAATAGAAAGTTCAGACTGTGGTTTTGATAGAAATATTAAGGAAGGTAAATATGAATGTGAATGTAATAACTGGATTAGAGCGTGACTAGATTCAACACAAGTTTGAAATTCAGTCTAGGACATAAAAATCCCCTGCTTTGTAATTATACTAAGACTTCCTTTGCCATCATGAGACTAGTCCTTCATCAAGCATGAGATGAACAAGGAATAAAAACCTTAAGCAGCTAACTTGAATTGCCAAAGGAAGTATGAGGCAATTATGGAGTTTCAGGAAACCGAGGCGACTGTGGAAAACATTTGCTATTTTCATACTATCTTTTAAACCTCTGAGCTCCTTTAGCAGTTTATAGCCTTGGAATTACAAATGGGTCCCCATCACATCTGTTTAACCCAGAATATATTTGAACTCTTATTCAGATCCAGAGCCTAACATTTTTTCTGTTTGCTTTCTGTCTTACAGCCTGACCCAAAGTCATGATGAGTTTTGGATCCAGCCCCGAATTCTTCCCTTGAGGCTCATCTCTGCTTTATATGGGTGACAGAAAAAAGATAGATTTCTAGTTTGTATTGCTAGAGGAAGACACTTTATGCTGTGGATATTCAATCCATTGGTGTGCCATGATGGTATTGATGACGTGTGGTAAGTAAATGCCTTGGTTCTAATTATTGGATTTGATTTTGGTTTGACTCCTACTTCAGCACTCCCAACTTTTGAAAGTATAGGCCATGTGAGGTGTAAAATACATATATTGATGTCACTAATCAGAAGCTCTTTCTGGTCACATTGTAAAGCACACTTAATCAACTTCTTTAAGATCATGTTACGGAGAGCTATTAACTCTACTCTTAAAACAGTTAGTTACAAATAATGTTTTATATTATGGCTGACAAGACTTAATTGCCCAGCGTTGAGGAAGTCTAATCACAGGGCATGCAGACTTTGCCTTCCAGTAAGATATGTGCAACTGTTGTTAATGTTTCCTATTAAGGAGAAAGTCTCTCTCTGTGTATTTTGGATTTCTTTTCCAGCATTTAATTGCAGCTGATGAAGAAAAGCTATTCAAAAGCTGCCAGGGTTTTTAAATCTGTGTGAGATTGATTAAATTTGTGGGTTTTCCCAAAAGAGTATAGGTGAGAGCAGACATGTAAATTGTGTATGTGTGTGCATGTATGTGTGTAACAGAGGGAGAAGAGAGCAAGAGCTTACTCCTGAGGTGTGAGACTTGGCAGCGCTGCACTGTACAATGGGCACAAGAAACCGCATGTCTGTAAATGACCACATTTGAATTGCTGTTACTTCTCTGTTGGGTTACTGTATTGTTAAAGTGAAAAGGAATGTTTTTAATAAATGCAAATAATGAATTAAATGCTTGCACATACCGAGGCTTTCTACTCTCTGGTGTGTAATTAACATATGTGCACTGGAGACCCAGGTCTGGGGGAGTGTTTCATTTCTTATTTATGATGTTTGCAATGGTTTTTTTCCTTCTAGCATACCTCTTCCTGGCATATACAGAACTGCATGTAAATAAGCACTGAGTAGGTGTCACTTAAATCTTAGCAGATATAGAACAGGTAAATAGAATCATAGAATTTAGTTAGGGTTGGAAGGGACCTCAAGGATCATCTAGTTCCAACCCCCCTGCCATGGGCAGGGACTCCTCACACTAGATCAGGTTGCCCAGAGCCACATACCTTTGTTTGGTATGCTTTGGTAGATTTACTGTTCCTCCCAGCCTTTTATCTTTGCTATCTGAGAGTAATAGGAAGCTCCCAAATGACCAACATTTTGCTTTCAGAGGCAAGAAAACTGCATGTGGCAGGAAACAAACAAGCAATGAGATTTCCAAGTTCTTGTACCTCAAGGCACAGTGCTTAACCCTGAGGGAGTGAAAACAGAAAGACATGTTCCACAGCTACCTACAGTGTGCTTCTTGTATCCCTTTCTGGGTTTCCCTCCGGCACTGGCTGCCACAGTTGACAGAGCACAGAAGCGTCTGTGCACTGTGTTTGCAAGAAGCTTGGCAGCTTTCCTGTTTCCTTGTAATAGTATAGATTTTTCACAAAGGATCTAAAGATGACTGAGTCATACTAATGCTGTCTCCTGGTCCCCTATCCTGGATCTAGGAGTTCTGGACACAGTACTGGACACAGTACTCAAGGTGTGGCCTGAGCAGTGCTGAGTACAGGGGCAGAATGACTTTCCTGCTCACCACACTATTCCTGATACAGGCCAGGATGCCATCAGCCTTCTTGGCTACCTGGGCACACTGCTGGCTCATGTTCAGTCTATATTGTCCAAAGTGTAGTTACCTGCTGTTGTGTTTTGGAACTGGAAACTTTCAGTCCAAATATAATTTACATTACTAGCATGGGTAACAATTCTTACTCCTTAAAATAGTATTGTCACAGCCATGACATGTGGCTTTCATTTACTACATGGCAAAGGGTCTAATTGGCCTGTAATAAGTGTTTTGTACACAAACACCATAGTTAGAAGCTGCTTTTACAGTGTGTGTTTCAGTTATCTTTACTGGGATATGTCAGTGGGCAGCATTCCCTCTGTATTTCTGCATATTTTGAATATACCATGTTTGTGCTGAAGGAGACTCTTTAAAGCTTTATGGAACTGCCTGCTAAAATGCTGCTACTGAGACTTGACTGGGCTTGTCAACACTACTAACATTGCCTGTAAATAGTGCAGCATTTCCTTAAAACTGGGTGATAAGACACCAAGTTATCTTAACAGTTTTTGAGAACTTTACCCATTACAAATTGACCATTGAGATATAAATATATATATATATATTAATTTTAGCACTCCCAGAATCCACACATTTTTCTGTCTGTTAGAAGAGATGCCAAAAGCAAACTCGATCTGTAGTTCTCTCTCTCCTTCCCAGACCTTTCTCGACTTGCAGTCCCCATTCTGCTGCAATTAGTCAACCGCCAAGGGAAAGTACACTGGCCAAATATCCTTCCTAGTCTTTTTCTAAATTCAAATATAGTTAGCCTTAGTTTTTGTTGTATTAATCACAGGGTCACTGGGCCAAATCAGCTCATTTGTCAATGGGAATTTCCACAAGCTTCCAAGGGGGATGAATTTTTCCCCATAAAAGCACAGATCTTGAGAACTGGATTCATTCAGTGTCTAACACCACCCGGATTTGCCATTTACATACTGCTTTTTGATCATTTTACACTCAATATTTCACTTGGAAATCATTTATATCACAACTGTACATGGCCCTCAGTATTAATGGATAGCATGAAACACAGTGATGGTATGAAAGTTATTTCCAATAGGGCTCATGAAGAACAGCTGAGCAAGTACAACCTCCTGACCTCAAAGTGTTTGTTTGCTGGGAACTATATTCCAGTTCCCTGCATTTAATCTGTCTTGGACCAGGCTGACATTCCCCCTCTAGATTTATTGTAGAATAGAGGCTATTACAAACACAGCATTGTCACTGCTTATCTAACAGGATTATATTACTCTAGTGATAATGATACATTCATCTTTAAAGGTTTCTTACCAAGGTTTGATTACACATTCAGTGAAAATAAGGTGTTACTGGGAGGGGAAAAAAACATCCATGAGTGTATACTATATTAGTTTGACATTAATTTCACACTATATTTATTATTAATAACAACAACTTTGACTATACTGATTGTCCTAAATCAACAGCTCTGGGTTCTGCAAACTTGTCATGATGTTTTTTTCTTGTGCACCTTCTTTTGCATGTCACTGATGTTTCCTATATTCTACACAGCTAAAAGTCCAAAGGAATTAAATGTATTATTAATTGCAAGCACAAAACATAAAATTGAATCAAAATTTTACAACTAAGTATAGAAAATAAATGCTGGTTTCTTATGTTGAATTATAGTACTCAAATACCCATATCTCTTTGTCAGAAGTCAATTAATTGCTCTCCTGATCTGCAGTAGGTTATGCTACTTGTTACTAATTCTTCTAGGAAGCCAATGAGGAGTAATATCCCCTAATGCACCTTACTGGTCCAGGAACTTTATGTTCTTAAGAATTTCACTAGGAGCAAGAACACCTCTCATTTTGTCATAGCCAAGACTTTGCTTAGGAACATTCCACACAGAGAAAATGTTTCTGAAGAAATGTGTTTCACATTGTGGTGCAGGAAAACAAAAAGACTGAGTTAGTGCAAGGATTGCTCTTTCTGTATAATAAGGAGGTTCAGGATTTTATCAGAGTAATGTGAAGCTGATGCTTTTAGACTGATATACATATGTTGGTTGGAAAAAAAACACTTTTCCTGGTTTTTTTGTATGCATGCATCTTTTCCTGGGCGACAGTTACCTCACCTTACTTGGACTCCTAAGTTTGAGATCAATGAGAGGACACAGTCTCAGGCTGCACCAGGGGAAGTTTAGGCTTGAGGTGAGGAGAAAGTTCTTCACTGAGATAGCTGTTAGCCATTGGAATGGGCTGCCTGGGGAGGTGGTGGAGTCGCCATCCCTAGAGGTGTTCAAGAGGGCATTGGATGTGGCACTTGGTGCCATGGTCTAGTAGTCAAGAGGTCTTGGGTGACAGGTTGGACTTGATGATCTTGGAGGTCTTTTCCAACCTTGTTGATTCTATGATTCTATTCTATGATTTTCCACATTGCTTTTCCCTGTTCCCCTAACATGTTAATTCTCTTTTCCTATGCTAGTACTCCATAACTGGCAGAAGGGCACTGAGTGACTGGTTTTTGCAATTCCCAAACCAATCAGTATGTTCTATATATAGTGCATTACATGTAGAAGTAAAAATGAAATGACCATGATTGATATCAAATATGTAGCCATACTTCTTCTGCAGTTTGTTTCCTTTTTCAGCTGTTTTTTACAATAGGTGTGCATTGAAATCTGAACAAAAGTTTCCCTCCTCTTTGCATTTCTATATCATGTGAAACAAGCATGTGAAAGTAAGATACTGTAGAGAAACACTGTCAGATTCTAAATCCATTAAAATAATTGTAAATATGATGTTTTTTTTCAGTTAAAACACAAAAAGTAAACCAAGCTCAAATGCTATAGGATGCTGTAGAGGTTGCTGTTCTCACACTTCAACTTTTGTTTGTTTGTTTTTTGTTTTGGTGTCTATTTTCCAAATGGAACAACTCTCTATAGTTCATGGTACAACATATATGCAGTCCTCCCTGTACAACATCTCACATTCCTTTGAGAAAAATGCTGTGAGTACAAGGATTGGTTATTTAGATGAAGTCTCTTCAGGGACTTTGGAGAATCCACAGAATTTTCCATGAAATTTAATAAGATAAGGTATCTCTAATGCATTCTGCTTGGATGGGACTTTGAAAAGAACTTGAAGAAGATCACTAAATTCTTCTAGGAAATAAGTGCTTGAATCTTTTAAATTCTTCTAAGAAACCCACTCAGAACAGTCTAGCCTAAACATCATAATGGGATTTATTAGAGCTAAATAGAAGGAAAAACTTACAGCATTTGACTGAACTTGGTATCAGTTAGTACAAATACATATTGCATTGATACCTGCCAGATGTACCAGTGAGATGCACTCACTTTACAAACTGTAGTACACACACTTCTGACAGAACAGACATTAAGTCTTCATACCAAAAGAAAGTCTCTGACTTCCCCCAGGGAACTACTTTCCCACAGAAGCCTGCAATTTACTTCCCCTTAAGTATATGCAGTATTTCAAATATCACATATATTTAGCTCATGGCTGATTGCTAAATTACAGACTGTTTTGTTTTGTTTAGTTTGTGTTGGGTTGTTGGTGGGGTTTTTTTCCCTCCAGGCAAAAATGACCACTTGCATTGCTGCTTATACATTCCATGTTGTTAGCTAACGAAGTGCACACGGCTAGGAAACGAGTGCTGCCCTGAGAATCCCAACTCGAATATTTCCAGGCGTGAAGAATGCTATGTTATGATGGACTCAAGGTCCCTCTAGCCCAGTAGTCTTGTCTCTGGCAGTGATCCATCAGACAGGAAATATGCAGAGATATTTCTCTGGAATGTACTCCCAGCTGCAACCTTCCCATCTTCTCTTTAATCTTAACCCATATGCTCTCAACCAGCTCAGCATCCTTTCGCAGATGGATCTCCATTGGTTCCAGCTGGTCACTGATGTAGAGGGAGGTCTGGAAATGATACTAGTAACAGCTACAAAAAAAAAGCTCTGACCTGAGAAGAGTAACCTAATGACTAAGGGAGTACCCATCATTCCCCCACAACAATGTAAGGTGACTTTTTTCTGTCAGGAAAATAAATTCAGTGTCTTGGTTCAAGAGAGATGAACATGGCCATTGTAGGAATGGAGCTGAAGCCCTGCTCTGAAGAACAAGATGCTACTTTTAACTATGATTTAGCTTTTGTTTCTCATTAGCCTATTGATTGGCAATGAATTATTTTTCCCCAGGTTGAGTCTGCTTTGCCCAAAAAGATGACTGGCGGGTGATCTCCCTGTCCTTATCTCAAACCCACCAGCCCTTCCTTGTATTTTCTCTGAGTGATAGAGTGGTTTTGGGTGGGAACCTAGAGTCCACCTGGGGTCAACCCACCAAACGAAGACAGTCAGAAGCTGTAACAACTGTTTGTCATCTGACTAGGCAAAATTAGCGTAAGGTGGCCTTTTCCCTCACTCCAAGAACGCGTTTACGCCTTGCTGCAGCAGCTCAAACCCGCTCCTGCCTTCCCTCCCAGTCCTCCGCCAAGCCTCCCTCCTCGCCGCGACACAGGAAGGGGAGGTCGCAGCCGTCAGACACAGGGAAGAGAAAGGCTGAAAGGAAACACCTCCCCCAAGGGGCCTATAGACTGCAGGACAAAATTACTCCCGGCTCCTCTTCCCCAATAAGCTTCCCCAGCGCCGACCCGGCCCCCACCCCGCCCCTCTTCTCGCTCCGGGCGTGGGGAACGGCACCGCCCCATCCGTCACGAGGCTGGCCAGCCGTGGGGCGGAGGCTGTGCGCTTCGATTGGCTGAGTCCCGCCAAGAGGAGTCTGTGGTTGGCTGCGGCAGCTGCCGCTCACAACTCCCGGGTGGCGGCGGGCGGTAGCGGCGGGCGGGGAGGTGCCGGGGCGGGTCGCGGCTGCCAGGAGGTCACTCGGCGAGGGGGTGCAGCATGGCCGCGGCTGTGGTGCTCGGGGGACCTGCGTGCTGGTGGCGCTGGCACAGGCGGGTGCGTGCCGCCCGCGCGGCGATGGGTAAGGACCTGCCCCTCCTCCCGTCCCGAGCGATCCCACTCTGACCGCCGGGCGGTCGCTGCCCGGCGAGGAAAGGTTCGGCCTTTCCAGGGGCTCGGCCGGCGAGCGCTGCTGCAGCGCTGCCTTTAGCAGCTGCGGGCCCTTGGCGCCCGACGGGCCCAGCCCAATGGCCAGCCCCGCGCCTGGCAGGCCCCGAAACCGCCCCGCCGGGCGGCTCTGGTGAGGGGCCCTTCGATGGAGCGCGGGGCGGTCATGGCTGGCGCGGCGTGTGCCTGCAAAGTGGCTCCCGCTGCCGGCTTACTCGAGGCCGCACCGGAGCTTCGGAGTGGTTTATCTCCATAAATGTTTTCACTCACTTGCTTAAAATAGTATTCCTGGAAATTATGAGAACCCTCCAGTATTTCTTGTGGCATCAGTGACATTTTAGCAGTACCTGTCACCTAGAGTTGGGCTGTTCAAGCCTCTCGATTAGTGTATCCGGTTGTTTTCCTTCAACCGAAGGTAAATCCAGCGACATTGCCCCTGTGCCAGCTCCGCAGGCACTCACTCGCCCATATGACTGATTCATGGGCAGTAGAAGGAGCAAACACCTGCGAATGTCCTGTCGGTGCAAGTGAAAGAGGAATGTACATGTACAGCTGGACCTGAACTTCTTACCTCTACAGAGTCCTGAAAATCACATTGCCATTTCCAAGGAGTTTAACTGCTGAAGTAGACAGTTGAAGAGGCACCTTCAGTTATCTTTTCTATGTCATTCCATAGCAGTCTGTTGCTTGTGTATGTCTGTGAAAAGCAAGGCTCCCAACAGATAGGTGAAGAGTTTTCAATTAGCAAAGTGGAAGAAATATATTCTTTTAAATAATTAACTTTTAGGCTCTTAAACCTAATTTGGACTGATCAGGGAAAAGTGTTTGACAGTTTTGAAGTTAGCTTTCAGTGTTATTTTTGCTTGACTGTCTCTGTGCCACTAATGCATGATTTATTTCTTTTATACTTGCAGCTCTGGTGTGCTATGTAATAGCTTAGATGCAGCAGGCATGTTGGTCACAAGACAGGAGAGCTGCTTAGTATCTTTCCTGATACCACAATTGAAAGCATTAGCTTCCAATGTACTTTGAACTCTCTGTGCATGGTAACTGTCAGGTATTTCTGTAAGAGCTTTGAAATCCACCACTCAGATCAATATTTCAATACTCTTGTTTAATGTAGAGAAGGATCTAATTTCTTGGTTGTGAGCATGGGTGTGAAAAGCAACAAAAGCACTATACTGACCCTTGAAGTTGAAAAACATAGTTTATCTGTGCCTGAAGACCCGAGTGGTTGAAGAAGAAATTGTGACTCTCCCAAGAAACTTCCATTTTGCCCACAGCATTTAAACTCTGGCTTACTTAGTCAGTAGTGACTGTGCTGAAAGTCCTCTTGACTCTTGAGAAATGTTTATGGGATGAAGGTCTAAGCATTAAGTCTTCTTAACTGCTAACCTGTACTGCTTAGTTATATGTCAAAGTTTCTCCATCTCTAATGCATTTATCAGGTTGCCATCCTTTTCTTTAGTTTGAGTAATGTAAAAGTTGTCTTCTGGGTATTGATTTCATCAACTGTTACTCTGTGTGAAATGCCATTCTAGTGAAGGAAGTCTGCCAGCTCTGAGAGCTGTCCAACACCACAGCTTGAGTTAACAAGTGAGCTATCTTCATTCACTTACTGAATGCTCCTTAGTTACTTGGTCACTTGCTCTTTGCAGCTGGTGCAGATCATGATGGATTGTTTCTTCTCTGTGTTAACACTAGAGGCTGTTAAATCACCTAGAAGAAAATAGCTGAGGCAGGTTTTGGAGGAGCATCTTGGGTATTTGTTTGTGTATTAGCAAGTTGGATAGAGACCATGTAGTCCTGTGATCTGCAGCTGGCAAGCCGCTGTCAAATGTGCTTCATGGAGAGGATGTATGTGACCTTAGCTTTTTGACAAATGTGAAGAATTCCTTCTGGGGACTGCTAGGGAGATGAAGAGGTGTTAATGAGATATTGTGGCTGATAAAGGAAGATTTTCTGATGAATTAAGATTCATCAAAGAAAACAGTATCCTGCTAGAGAGTGAAAATGTCATCAGAAATAGTTTTGGATGAGTAGTGGGAACCCATTCAGTTAATAGGTAAGTAGTACTTTTGCTGGTAGAGAAGCTGTGTTTCAATTGTCAAAACGATTCTATGCTCTGGTGCAGAGAAGCATTAATTACTAAGTAGGGATTATGACAGAAAGACCTTCTGCTCAGAAGTCCAGCACATTACTTAATTAAGGGATCAGCTGTATACTTGATATTCATTTTAGATGAAAAGTTGTCTTTAATGTATTATCAAATATTTAATGAGGTATAGCTATAGATAAGGAAATGACTCAGACTGTTACAAGAGAACAAGCCTGGTTTTCATCAGCAGATCTTTGCAGAGGCAAGGAAGAGCAAGTGGGATGTTTTCAATGTAAAGCTGGCCAAATTTAGAGTCTTGTAATTGCCTTAAATTACGGTTTTGGCAGGGTGCAGTTTTCAAAATCATTGCATAACCTTTAAAAGTCTGTGACCCTGGGGCAGTTTAAATTCCATTGGCAAAGCTTCTAGGGGCAGAAAGACCTGATACTGCCCAGGTACACCTGCCCTCTCTAACTTCTATGTTTCTCCATCCAGTTCCCTTCAGGATCTAGTTCAGTAGAGGTTTTACGAGATTCCATACAGAAGTCTACACAAAACACAGGTCTCTCTGATCCTTTCTTTCAAAGCAGGAAGGAGAAAAGGGATAAAGTCTTCTGTTGTACTAGATTTTAAGATGTTAAATCAATGGTAAAATCCTTCTTTTAGTAGCTCATATTGAATTGTCATCATGTTGTCAAGTTGCTTCACATGCAACTGCACTTTCTCATAAAGCCCTGAGCAAAACCAGCAAATTCAGTAGTTGAGCATCCTCTGGGATTCTTCCCATGCTCCTATTAAGTCTCACCTACTGGGCTGGAAAAGAACTCAAGATTCCAGAGAGATCAAGAATACTAATATGACTTGCAACCATTTCAAGTAGGAAATTCATGTAGGACAGGAGTATGTGGGCTGTTACACCTTGTGCCAGATTGATCTGTTTCATTTGACTGTGGAGCTAGGGATTTCATCCCAGGAGCTAGAAATTTTGGTAAACATTTTCAAAATAGGTCTTATAATGGCAAAAAGAAAGTAATATGGTTGAGATTACTAGTTGAGAGTTACAGGTTTCTCAGTCCCATTCTTAGCCAGTTGTACTCTGAGGGAAAGCACGGTCTCAACGTACTGGACCTTTCCCAGCTCTGCTGTCTATGGTCCCATTCAGCTCTTAGTTCCTTTTTGTTTGAATACCAAAAGATGTCCTGTGCACTGTGTATTACAGTGTCTGTGTAGTCGAGTATTTGCAGTCAATTCAAGGCAGAGAAGTCCAGAGAAGGGCCACAAGGATGATCAGAGGGCTGGAGCACCTCTCCTATGAGGACAGACTGAAGGAGATGGGGCTGTTCAGTCTGCAGAAGAGAAGGCTCCCAGGTGACCTCATTGTGGCCTTCCAGTATCTGAAGGGGGCCTACAGGAAGGCTGGGGAAGGACTTTTCAGGATCTCAGGGAGTGATAGGACTAGGGGGAATGGAATGAAGCTGGAGGTGGGGAGATTCAGGCTGGAGGTGAGGAGGAGGTTCTTCACCATGAGAGTGGTGAAGCCCTGGAATGGGTTCTCCCTGGAGGTGTTTAAGCCCCGTCCCTGGGGGTGTTTAAGACCAGGCTGGATGAGGCTCTGGCCAGCCTGATCTAGTGTGGGGTGTCCCTGCCCGTGGCAGGGGGGTTGGAACTAGATGATCCTTGTGGTCCCTTCCAACCCTGACTGATACTATGATACTATGATACTGGAGCTGAAATTCTTCCTTGAAAGTGTAAGAATCATTACTTTGGGAAACAATGTAAAATGAAATGTAAACGTGAAATTACCTAAACTTCTAACAGTCATTGAAAGCAATTTGCTTTTCAACCTGAGCAATATCTTTATGTAGAAACTTTCGAAGACAGGTTTTAAGGAATTTACAGGCCAGCTTTAGAAGGGCAGGATTACAATCTGTGCATTCCTGATTTTACTGTCCTAATGAATGTATTTTGTTCAAGGAAAGGCATTCAAAGATTCATAAACTCTTGCTGATTTTGAAATTATCTTTAAGGTAAAATTTTCATGAAGTTATTGGCTAGGTCAAGTGTTTCTACCATAGGCTGACTTTTCAAAGCAAAACACCTTAGTCTGTGTTGCCTGTAAACCCCCAATACAGCAAGAGGGCCATAAGTTGATCTTCCGTCATAGGCTCTGTGAGCACATGTTGCCTTAAAAGAATAATGAAGAATCTCCTGGGAAGAACCCAAGTTCTTTGACTCAGTGTAGCTGTGTCTAGATCTGCTCACAATGAGTGTGATCTGTAGATTAACCTAGGTTGCTGGTTCTGTTCCCAGTGAAGGAGAATTAGTTGCACATGGTATCAGTGATAATTTTAAAAGTGGATCCTGTTGTTTCTGCTGCTGATATTCTGCCCTCTGTTAGAAGCTGTATGTAGACTGGGCATTTTTCCAGCCATGTGATTGCAGCAGGTTATGGTAGATTTTATGTCTGAAGTGAAATGGACTCAATACCACAGGGACAGTTCCTGCAAATGCTTCTGCAATTGATGGGATTAGTTAAGTGTATGTGGGTTTGCAGAATATCAATCCTTCGATGTTTGATTACAGAGTTATTTCAAAACCAAGTCTGTGCCGTGTGTCAAGCAGTAAACAAAGCATAGATATTCAAGCTGGGGGTATCACCTTCTGTGATAGCACCTGTGGAGTTTCATCTAATATGAGGATATGAAAAATTGTGCCTTCTTAAACATCCTCTGTTTGGCAAACTCCCACTGTCTTAAGTAGTCCTTAAAAACTCAGCCATGATTCTAAATGCAACTGATTGGCATTTGCAAAATGTAACTGAAACCATCTCCCTTAGGTATCATAGTATCATTCAGGGTTGGAAGGGACCACAAGGATCACAGTATCACAGTATCACTTAGGTTGGAAAGGACCTCGAGGATCATCGAGTCCAACCTATCAACACCTCATGACTAGACCATGGCACCAAGTGCCACGTCCAATCTCCCCTTGAACGCCTCCAGGGTTGATGACTCAACCACCTCCCTGGGCAACCCATTCCAATGCCGAATGACTCGCTCAGTGAAGAACTTCCTCCTCACCTCGAGTCTAAACCTCCCCTGGCGCAGCTTGAGACTGTGTTCCCTTGTTCTGGTGCTGGTTGTCTGGGAGAAGAGGCCAACTCCCTCCTGGCTACAACCACCCTTCAGGTAGTTGTAGAGGGCAATCAGGTCACCCCTGAGCCTTCTCTTCTCCAGGCTAAACAATCCCAGCTCCCTCAGCCTCTCCTCACAGGGCTGTGCTCAAGGCCTCTCCCCAGCCTTGTTGCCCTTCTCTGGACACGTTCAAGTGTTTCAATGCCCTTCTTAAACTGAGGGCCCCAGAACTGGACACAGTACTCAAGGTGCGGCCTAACCAAAGCAGAGTACAGGGGCACTATGACCTCCCTGCTCCTGCTGGCCACACTATTCCTAATTCAGGATCATCCAGTTCCAACCCCCCTGCCATGGGCAGGGACACCCCACACTAGATCAGGCTGGCCAGAGCCTCATCCAGCCTGGTCTTAAACACCTCCAGGGATGGGGCCTCAACCACCTCCCTGGACAACCCATTCCAGGGTTTCACCACTCTCATGGTGAAGAACCTCCTCCTCACATCTAGCCTGAATCTCCCCACCTCCAGCTTCATTCCATTCCCCCTAGTCCTATCACTACCTGAGATCCTGAGCAGTCCCTCCCCAGCCTTCCTGTAGGCCCCCTTCAGATCCTGGAAGGCCACAATTAGGTCACCTGGGAGCCTTCCCTTCTGCAGACTGAACAGCCCCAACTCCTTCAGTCTGCCCTCATAGGATGTCTGTGAGCTAATTCTATCAGTCTTTTTAAGCAGATTTTCCTCTGTTCTGAGTATCTGGGGATCTGGAGGTTTTCCCAAACTGCTAAAAAAAATCTGTAATTTCAAAATGGCCAATTTAATATTGCACTGTGAAAAGCTAAACCCAACTAAGAAGTAAGAAACTGAGTCAGAAATCGGACTGTTTGTCTAACAACTCCCAATTCCTGTGGATTTGAATATGTTCTAGTTAGGAGTAATTTTCTGTTCTGTGCTTATTCATGAGCTAAGACAGGAGAAAAATTAACAGAGAAAGACAAAAAGAGAAATAATAGAATACAGTGACACAAAACTATTCCAATAATAACACCAATCAGCATGTTGCCTTGTATTCCAGCCTAGCTTGCTGTGCCTTCTGGGGATACTGCAAAATGCAGATTGTTAAGGAAGGTCTTACAGTAAAGAACAAGTTAGTTTCATGGATCTTTACATTGTGAAGAGCTGCTTTAGAAAAGTAATAGAAATGCTTGTTGGCAGCAGGCCTGTCATTGCAGTCCAATTACGGATTGATGTCTTAATAGTAAGATGTGATGATAGCCATGAAAGGTTGTCAAGGCAAAGCAGTCTTACATGACACGGTGGAGACAAGTGAGGCAGAATGCAGAGGAGGAGTGACAGAAAGCAGCATGGGCAAAATTACCTTCTCAGTTCCAGATACTTCCATGAAGGCAAGATTGTGCCTGTTGAGGCAAGTGACCAGATTCTGAAGTAGCTGAGATCTCAGGTACAGTAGAAGAGTCAATGAGATTTAAGCAGGTCATGAATAGGTCTTCTGGGCTGTGACAGGCATAATTTCTGGTGTTAGCACTGAAACACAATAAAAGTATCAAGACAATTTCCTTAAGATTATTAAGAGATTTCTTGATGTTTAGTTTGAGATGTCCAGGAGATAATGTAAGAAAAGAAGGGATCAGGATAGAAGTGAGGAGCCTACAAGAATGAGCCTAGACATGGTAGACAGATCTATGCTTCTGATGAGGTTACATGGAATTCACAAAAACAAGGAAAACAGGCTTGGAAGCAAGGCTAATTTTAAAGTTAGATCAGTGCTCCAAGGATGGAGGTTCCACCACTTCTCTATGTAGCCTGTTCCAGGGCATAACATTTTCCCTCATCAGGGATGCTTTGCTGATTTCTAACCAGAATTTCCCTTCCTTCAGCTTTTGGCCATTGCCCTGTGTCCTGTTATTGTACACCTCTGTGAAGAATCTGGCTTCATTTGCTCTGTATCTCTTCTTCCCTCCTACTCTATAGGTAGTAGAGGACTACAATTAGCTGTTGCTTCTCCAAGCAAAGCAAAGACCTTAGCTTCTGCTCATATCCTATATTCTGCAGCACATCATTCTGATGTCTGCTGGGCTATATGTAGTTGGACCACATCTCCTGTGTATATAGAGTGGTGTCACCAGTTTCTTTGACTTGTTGGGTATACACAGTATGTCATTAACCACGTGCTGCAAGGATGCACTGCTGACTTAAACTCAACTCGTTGACTATGGGAATCTGCCAAGATTCAGCCTTGCTACCCAGTCCTCCTGCAGTGACATCTCCTGCCCCAAGTACAGGACACTGCATTTGTCTTTGTTGAACTTCTTGAGGCCCCCTTCTCCAGTCTTTCTGAATGGTACTCCTGCTCTGCAGTCTTTCAGCCAACATCCCCAGATTGATGTCACACATGATCTTGCTGAGGGTTCTTATGTCCCATCATCACAGTCGTCGATTAAATTTTTGAACAGCAGCAGCTCCAGTATGGACCCATGAGGAATAATGAGGAAATCGACCCAGCACACATAAGTGACTGTTGCTTGTCTTTGAACCACTGATCACGGTTAAGTCCAACAGTCCAGACACTCTTTTATGAGGCAATCCAGTCCAGTGCATACTTTCACCACCATTTGACTACTGGGATACTAGAAGAGGCTGTTTTGAAAGCTATGCTGAAGTAAGGGCAAATGAGATCCACTTATATTAAGGGGTAGAGAAAGACAGATGCTGGAAACCAGGACTTGAACCTCCTCAGGAAGCTGGAAGCTTTGGGCTAATAAAAGGAGCAATTTTAGATTAGTATAAAAGGTGTACTGGGGAACACTGACTCATAGAAACTATGATAAGACTCCAGGATGATTACTGTGTTTAACGATGGTGGTTTAGTTTTGTTCATTCGTTCCCTACATTTGCCATGTAGCACTTCTTAAAAGAGCAATGTGCCCTTTTCCTGACTTCTCTCCATTTGCACTAAGCATTTCCCCAGTGCATTTTTATTTTTTTTTTAAATTGTGCTACTTCTCTGACTGTGTAATTGCTGCAGGCATCTGTGGAAACTGTCTCAGACCAAAGTTCTCTCAGCAAACCTGATTTATTGCATGTGGCACTTCCAAAATAGTGCTGCAGATGAAAGAGCATGACCATTGCTGGCTAAGAAGGAGCTTAAAGTCAGAAAGACTTTAAAATGATTAATCAAGTGTTATTGGCCTAGGGAGGATTCTTTGCTAAGCATTGAGACCTCTTAGAGTTTCAATCCAGCTTAGGCACATTTTCTGTATCTGCACCTCAGCGTTAGAGCAGTTCCGTAGTTAGCCTTGTTTCTGGCTGCTTAGTTGCTGCATGCCTTAGTGCTCCTTTTGCATAACTTTTTCCTATGTTGTAAAGGAGAAATTATTTTATGTAATTGGCAGAGAAATCTCAGCATTGCCAAATTGTGCTGCCCTGGGGTTAGGAGTGTTCAGAGTGATGAGACAGTGATTGTAGTAGATGGATGCCTGTGATGCTGCTTGCTGTCCAGCATTTGATACTCGCCAGCTATTGTGAAAAGTAACTGATTGAAACCAGTGTTTTCCTCAGACTGATGCTTTGTAGTTCAATCTTGGTAGTACAGCAAATAGAATATAGAAGTTATTCCTGTAAAGATACCATAATTTTGTATTTATCCTACAGATTGTTCTAGTTTTCTGTATTTGCTTTTAAAATGTGATTACATGGCTCAATGGATTTGCAATGATTTATTATGGAGACTTTGACCTTTATGTTAGTGGTTTTCATCTGAGTGCAGAATCAGAAGAGTGCAGTTATCTGTAAGGGGTTGCATGAAATAAAGTAGCAGCTTCAGTCCATTTCTAGAGAATTCTATACCTAAGGTTGCAACCCAAGTTGCAAATAAGGAGTGTGCAAAATAGGTTTAGAATTTAGACACACAACAAAATACAGACAAGCCTGCTTACTTTTGAGCTCTTCTCAGACCTTAGCTTTCAGGGATGTTGCTGAAGTTTTTATTATTACTATACTTTTTTTAAACATTCACATTTTTCCTAATTAAATTATTTTTTCTTTGATATGTGGAAAAAATAATGTGTGGCCCAATGTGAGCTGTACTTCATGGTTTAAACTGTGTAGAGCACGAGTCACATTTTCACTGCTTGTAAGTGTAAACTTAATTAAATCAATAAAAACAAGTTTCATCCAAGCTTTTGTTACATCATTGTTGCATATTACTCTAAAATACAAACATATTGATATTTATTGTTTTGAAATCAGTGTGTTCTAGGGCAATGGCTTCCAAAACCCCAGTTGGATTCATTGGGCTGGGTAACATGGGAAATCCAATGGCAAAAAACCTGTTAAAACATGGATATCCAGTTATTGCATATGATGTGTTCCCAGAAGCTTGCAAAGAATTTCAAGACTTGGGTGCTCAGGTATAGTAATAAACTTCCTTTATTCTGACAATAACTCTATGTGTTGAATGATTCTTGAGTGCAATGCAATTAAATATTCTGTTTCTTTGTTAAGATGACAGCTGGAACTAGAATAGCACAGTGAATACAATCTGAATCTGGGAAGTTTTACTTGGAGCAGAGACATGATTCTACCCTAAGTAATTTTCATGCCGCTAGCCAGAATTGCTACCTTGTTGGACTCCTCTAGCTGCTTTTCCCCCCTTATTATGAGAGTAGGTCTTTTACCTCCTCCCCCAGGTCTAGATGGCCCGTGGGCTGCTTTTCATCTGGTTCATACTTTGACCTCTTCAGCTTAAATGACCCTAGTTAAAAATTCCTGCTGGCATAGCTGTAAGGGTTATAGGGACATGTGAGCCTTCCTGCTGCTTCAAGGTGCAGTCCTCAGGGGCAGGGGGAAAATGTAATTATTTAAGTGCTGATTCCCTTAGAGGTAAAGAAGGTTATAGTGAAAGAAGAGGAAGGAAAGAAAAAGGAGGGAAGGAAATTGATCACATTAAGGAGGTTTACCTTCCTGTTGTATACTCTACAAAATTCTGGCCCTGCTCCAGTCAGTGCTGTTGCTTTTGTTAATCTGTTAGTACACCCAGTAACCCATTCACTCTCTCAGGTGCTTGGGTCATATCTAAGTGACTGAGGCTTATGTGAGTGTTTTTTACATACTTTAAGCTACAGCAGTTCAGAGAGTTGTGAGTGGATGGACACATGCATAAAACACTGAAACAAAAGAAGGTACTAAAGTAAGGAGAAAGCAGTGCAAAAGTAATACTCTAATGTGACCATGTATACAATAGGAAGGCATTTTCCAGCAGTGGGAAGACAAGGAAATTGTAGGTAGATTTAGAAGAACTGTATGCCTTCAAAGTCTAAACTGTTTAAGCTAATTGCAGCTGTTTGAAGTAAGGAGGTAACATCAAGATTCCCAAAAGATAAAATGATGAAGTGAACCTATTGATGATTAGTTGCAGCTCTTCTTGAATAATTACAGAATCTTGGCCTCAAGTGGGAGAGTAAGCTTTTTAGCTTCTTTGACTGGCTACTGTTTTTACTTTGTTAAAGCAGCTGAGATCCTCAAGTGTGAACTAGATCTGTCTGGAGTGAGAGGCTGGGCAAATGGAAAGGAAGTCTGTTTGAACAATTGATTATATTTTTAATTCATTTTGCAGTAGGATCTCTTTACTGTGGCTGCCCATTTGGATAGTTTATTGCCGTAGTAATAGAATCCTTGGCATCCACTCTAAGACTTAATGTGATACTAGAGGTGATCTGTAATGCTCTTAAAAATAAATCCAAAAGTATGTCTTGAGATCATAACTCATTAAGAGAATACATGGGTTTTCTTAAATACAAATAAAACCTCCTTAAAGAAAACATGTGAACATAACTCTCCCTTCTTGATCTGTAGGTGTAAATCCTGCCCCAACAGGTTTTTTGGGGGGAACTTGGAAACTTGTGGGTCCAGGGGGCCTTGTAGAAACTGCTGTAGAGGGAACATTGGGCTCCAAGGGCTGCTTTCTTTCCCTTTTTGTCTGGCTGGTAGACTAGAACTTTCAGGAGTGTTACAGAGGTAAAAGGATTCCCCCCAAGAGACAGTAAATGCTGTCAGAAGTCCATTGTTTAAGATCAGTGCTACTACCAAGGTATATGGAGGATGAGGGCTGTTTGATCCTAAGTCTGCATATTCTGTAACTACTTTTTTTAGCCTCTAAAGAGCTGAGAGGCAGTATGTCAGCAGGCAGCCACCTGCCTGCTGATGTTGAATAGTAAAGTGAAAAACTGGCTGAGCAGGAGCATATGGAACCACTTGAGTTGAAGCTTGGAGAAAGCTGCAAGGCTGCAAACAAGTGCTGTGAACAAGTTGGCTGCCTCCATGCTCTGCTGTCTTTCCACATCCTCATAGTTACCACTTTCTTACATACCAGAGTGCATGTGTTGCACAGTTACTGTGCTGCAGTATCCTTAAATTTTTTCTCAGATTTGGAAATTTGAAACTGTTACTGAAGTCATCTGATGCAGCATAAAAATAGAGCTTTCTTCAGTGCATTCAGTAAGAAAGGCATTTCCAACAAGCAGAGTTACCTGGCTATTTTAAGCATAAAGAAAAAAACAGGGAAACATTCTGGAACAAATATGCAGAGGGGCATCCATCAGTGACCAATATGAATGAAAGTCCTTTCTCTCCAGTTGCCCACTGCAACAATTTCCTGGAATTGGCAAGTGTCAGAACTTGTATGGAACTCAGTGTGCTGCTACTCTGAGCCAGTATAGTCTATATTAGTAATCAGCAACTACTGTTTGATATGGTTTTGTAAAGTTACACACCTATTCTTTATGATTTCAAGTGCTTAATGTTTCTTAATAGCTTTCAAATAATTCAATTTTATTTCTGAGACAGGAAGTCCCAAATATAAAAAAAGTTTTGCATGCTGCCTGTTGAACCAGGTAGGTAGTTCTCCTCTGAGATTATTATTCATATGTGTTAACATTACCCAAAAGCCAAGAATTATTAATTCCCACTTTATTTTGTCTACTTTAGCAAGATGATTTTGCTTTGTATGGTCGTGGCAATACTGTCCTAGTCTGTGTATATTTTTTTTTTATCACACTTTAGTCATGTAAAAGGCATGTTAGTATTTTGAAAGGCATGGATGGAATAAAACAATTTCTGTGTAGATGGCTATTGTGCTGTGTCTTCTATAGATCTGTGTTGCTCAAGAATTGTTTAAATTTGTAGCCAAAAACTAACTTATGTCCTATCTACAGAGCTAAGTGAAAATATGAGGCTAATGAAGTTTTAAAGTTCTGTGGTTTTTTAAAATCCTGGTTGAAGGATGAAAATGGCCAAGGAGGTCTTCAGCTGATCATTTCAAAACTTGTAAGAATACTGGAGATAACAGTTTTTAAAGACCTATAAATTCAAGTTCCTATTACACACTTTCCTTTCCTAATGATACACCTTTAAAGTGAACTGAACCAGAGGTAGTCAAAAATAAAGACAGAGATGTTATATTCATTTATAAAGAGCTAGGCTCTCCAATCTCCAGGGAAGCAAGTAATAAAATTAAGTAATCACAGTATAATCACAGTATAACTTAGGTTGGAAAGGACCTCGAGGATCATCGAGTCCAACCTATCAACACAGACCCCATGACTAGACCATGGCACCAAGTGCCACGTCCAGTCAGGTAATCAGCTATAGAAGCTTTCCTGCTTATGATTGCCTCATGTATTCCTCCTAGCCTTTGTTCTTTAGACTAGTGTCTGTTTCTTTTTATAGCTGTGCAGTATACTAGATGTTTTATGTAGCATTAACTTGCTCTTTCGAAACAAAACCTGCATATTTTGTCTTCCCTTCTTTTACTTGTTTCTCATATTGTATCCCAGAATTCCTTTGAGGTATTGTTCAGCATTTCTTGCAAACCTGTATATAACATCATGGAGATAACATAACATCATTAAGATCATGGAACAGATCCTCCTGGAGTCACTACTCGCTCAAAAGAATAGTGAAGAGGTGATTGGGAACAGTCAGCATGGCTTTGCCAAGGGCAAATCCTGCCTGACCAACCTGGTGGCCTTCTATGAGCAGGTGACAAAATTAATAGATGAGGGGCGAGCAACTGATGTCGTTTACCTGGACCTGAGCAAAGCCTTCGACACTGTCCCACACCACATCCTGGTCTCCAAACTGGTGACACATGGGTTTGATGGGTGGACCACTAGATGGATAAGGAACTGGCTTGATGGCCGCACCCAAAGAGTGGCTGTCAATGGCTCCATGTCCCAGTGGAGGCCAGTGACAAGTGGAGTCCCTCAGGGATCAGTCCTGGGACCTGTCTTATTCAACATCTTTGTGGGGGACATGGACAGTGGCATTGAGTGCACCCTCAGCAAGTTTGCTGATGACACCAAGCTGTGTGGTGCAGCAGACACGCTGGAGGGAAGGGAGGCCATCCAGAGGGACCTTGACAGGCTGGAGAGGTGGGCACAGGCCAACCTCATGAAGTTCAATAAGAGCAAGTGCAGGGTCCTGCATCTGGGTCGAGGCAATCCCAGGCACAAATACAGGCTGGGCAGTGACTGGCTGGAGGATAGCCCTAAGGAGAGAGACTTGGGGGTGCTGGTGGACAAAAAGCTCAACATGAGCTCTCAGTGTGCACTTGCAGCCCGCAAAGCCAATCAGATCCTGGGCTGCATCAGGAGAAGTGTGGCTAGCAGGTCGAGGGAGGTGATCCTCCCCCTCTACTCAGCCCTGGTGAGACCCCACCTGGAGTACTGTGTCCAGTTCTGGAGCCCCTATTACAAGAGGGATGTGGAGGTGCTGGAACGTGTCCAGAGAAGGGCCACGAGGATGATCAGAGGGCTGGAGCACCTCTCCTATGAGGACAGACTGAAGGAGTTGGGGCTGTACAGTCTGCAGAAGAGAAGGCTCCGAGGTGACCTAATTGTCGCCTTCCAGTATCTGAAGGGGGCCTACAGGAAGGCAGGGGAAGGACTTCTCAGGATCTCAGGTAGTGATAGGACTAGGGGGAATGGAATGAAGCTGGAGGTGGGGACATTCAGGCTGGATGTGAGGAGGAGGTTCTTCACCATGAGAGTGGTGAAACCCTGGAATGGGTTGTCCAGGGAGGTGGTCGAGGCCCCGTCCCTGGGGGTGTTTAAGAGCAGGCTGGATGAGGCTCTGTCCAGCCTGATCTAGTGTGGGGTGTCCCTGCCCATGGCAGGGGGGTTGGAACTAGATGATCCTTGTGGTCCCTTCCAACCCTGAATGAAACTATGAAACTATGAAACTATGAAACATGCTTTCTTTGAGGCTGAGAACTTACAAATGCATTGTATATAAAAAAGAGACTATATTTAGTATCAAAACTAGCAAAAATTATGAACGGTAGTTAGAAACAGATGAGGAATTGTGAAAGGAGGTCATCAGTTTGGTGTTTTGTTGGAATTATGGGAAGGAACCAATTTTTCAGGTAGCTGTTGAACAGCAATTTCTTTAACCCTGAAGCTAGGTGATATGGAAATTCCAGTTTATTCACACTGAGTAATAAGTGCATAGAAAATTTTGCTTAAGACATTTCTTAAAGTATAAAAGCAAAGGCATATAATATATCTAACAGAATAGACCATTGTAATATTAAGGTTACTCTTCATCATTCAGCAACTGTAACTGGAAATGAAATACTACAAGCCCTATCTACAAACAAAATCTACTTTCTGCTCCTTTTTCTCCCTGCTTTTGAACCTAATTCCTTCCAGTAAAACTATCTGAATGAGTGAAATCGCATTTGATCCTCTTGGGCTGAAGATAAAAGAATGAACTGTATTTTGTTGCTCTTTTGCCTGAGATGCAAATGTATTAACAATGCATTTTAAATGCCTTCTGGATAAAATCTACTACTTTATCTGTCAGTATTTCACTTGTTGATGTATCTTAAATACCATAATGTCTGCCTCTGAAAATGAACTGACAAAGGTAGTATGTGTGTTGATTTAACAGCCAATAGCTAACTATATTTTGAAACATCTTCAGATCTTTTTGGGGAACGCTGCTTGAGCTGATAAGTTTCCTTTTAAAAAATAACAACTGTAATAGTGTGAGAAACTTCAGTTTATTTTCTGGGTTGTTGGGTTTTTTGGTTGGTTGGTTTTTTTGTGTGTGTGTATGTGTTTTGGTTGGGTTTTTGTTTTGTTTTTTTTAAGGGGGCTCAGAGCTGTATTAAGTAATTTTTTTTTTCCCCCTGAGTCTTCCTGTCTTCCAGAGCTGTATGGTAAACAAAAGAAAAAAGTGAGGTTTTCCTGATCCTTTCTGTTGTCCCTCCTTTGAAACACTGTAGGGTGAGATTTCTTATAGATGCACAGTGGTTTATAGTAAATTAAAGATTCATTAATAAGTTGATGGGATGCAACCTCTCCTATGAGGACAAACTGAAAGAGTTGGGGCTGTTCAGTCTGGAGAAGAGAAGGCTCCGAGGGGACCTAATTGTGGTCTTCCAGTATCTGAAGGGGGCCTACAGGAAGGCTGGGGAAGGACTTCTCAGGATCTCAGGTAGTGATAGGACTAGGGGGGGAATGGAATGAAGCTGGAGGTGGGGAGATTCAGGCTGGATGTGAGGAGGAGGTTCTTCACCATGAGAGTGGTGAAGCCCTGGAATGGGTTGTCCAGGGAGGTGGTTGAGGCCCCATCCCTGGAGGTGTTTAAGCCCAGGCTGGATGAGGCTCTGGCCAGCCTGATGTAGTGTGGGGTGTCCCTGCCCATGGCAGGGGGGTTGGAACTAGATGATCCTTGTGGTCCCTTCCAACCCTGACTGATACTATGAAGTATCCCTATTGACAAATGCTCTTGAGGAACTTCAGTGATAAGATCCTTTTCAATTTTTTCCATTACTGGCTCCAATTAATTCATATTTCCATGAAGAGGGCATTTTGTCACCTGTTCTAAATTTTTGCCCAGTTCAGTGGTGATTGGTGACTTGTAAATACTGAAAAACAAAACTCAGCAAACATACCTGACACTGCTTTTTTCAGGAAGTATAATCTTAACATAATTGGGGTTTTGTTTTTCCTTTGAAAGGTAACGGAGTCCCCGGCAGATGTAGCAGAAAGAGCAGACAGAATTATTACCATGCTGCCTTCTAGTCCCGACGCACAAGAAGTTTACACAGGAGCAAATGGAATTCTAAAGTAAGAATTTTTTGTCCTTTGGAGAATTCCCACTCCTCAAAGCTGCATTATGTTGTCAAATGCCTAGTGTTGCTGTGTGTTGTTCTTGCTTGGTGTTCTCCTTTGGTTTGACACTATTGACTTTTCTAATTACATAAGTTCTCTTTAACTGTGCTTGCTTTAGAATGGGTTTTGGCTAAAGCCTTGATTTTACTTAGCAGAATAGTAATTTCTGTGAATTTGAGGCAACTTAGCTGAGTATTGTCTACCTTCTCAGTTGAGTATTTCTTTTACCACAATTTACTACACTGTAGTGTACTGGGTTGAGGCAGCCCCACCCCACCACTGGCAAAAATAAACAACTCGGACAAAACGGATTGCAAAAGTGATGGAAAGTTTAAATAGAAGGCAGTGAATGTTTACAGAAAAAAATAGAAAAGCACAGTGACAAGGAAAGATCTCAAAATAGACCCAGAGTGATCCCATCCCCACCTGAGGGTACACCCAAGACCCCCAGGGCTCCTTCTTCCCCCCCCACTGCTAGGCTAGTCTCAGCTGTCCAGGTGTGAGACTGCCCATCAGGCCCAAAGCCAGGAGACATCTCCCCCAGTTACTGGCTGATGGAGGAGGAAGAAAAGAGGAAGTGCTAGACCCCACATGGGATCTTATAGTGGTGCAAAGAATTGTGGTAAGAAATACCTAATTTCCTATGTCCACCCCTCTGGGCTGGACTTCTGGACACAGGAAGTAAACACAGCAGGGGGCACCCAGCTCAAACTGCAACGAGACAAGTACAGCTAAAGTATTTGCTGGCAATAATTATTTGCTTAAATACTTGGTCTTGAAATCCTATAAATGAAATGTTCTGAAGAGTTGTAATGGTGTCTCATGGCATTAAAGTACATTAACATAGAATAGCTGACAGGGCTTTATTGATTTCTACTTAACTGTTTGTTCATTACACAAGAAAATATCCAAAGAGTTTGTTTAATATGAAACAGTGGGGTTTAGCTTTGGTGAAGGAATTTCCACTGGGCCTAAAATCCATAATTTGCAGAATTACAGTACCTAAGAGAGTTTGGACTTGCCAAATTAAGAAAGAAATAGTATGTAAAAGGCTCTTCTCTCCATGTGTGCACTGCTCCTGGAAGGCTGACTAAGGCTACTGAAGATCATGTAGGTTCTTACTGCTATCCAGGTTAACAGTGTAAGGGAAGAAACATACAGACGACAAAAGTACAGTAGATTGTCTAAACCAGATGGTATCTATTGGGATATTGGTTGTAGTCAATTTTAAAATGCAGTGATAAAAAAATGAAAGGGGACAGGGATTTCTATTCTTGCAATATAGGAAATGGTTGCTTCCTACCCTTACTGTCCATAGTTTAATTCCTCACAAAGCTGGACTGAACAGATTTAAGTATCCATGGCTTAGATTCTTTGGGGAAGAAGGGTAATTGGATCAGTCCTGCAAAGCTGGGCAAACAGCTGCAGGAGAACTGTATCCAGGATGACAGTGCTTGAAGGCTGCCTGGCAGTACTTACTGATATAATGCTACCAGTTAATCTTTTGAGTACCTAGAAAATACTGCAGGGAACAGAGGATATGGACATCAGTCCTTTGCTGCTGCAGTTTCCAATTGTCTGTGTTCAAGACAAGGAAGTGTAATTTGACAGTACTCTGCATGGCCTGGCCCTTGGTGACTTGCTTGATCATTTTTTTTAAGCTTATAAGCTTTGCTGATGAAGTTCTGGGAGTGTTTAAGGGTTAACTTAGTCATCCTGTTACCAAGGAGCTCAGTAACTCCTTGTTCTGAACATAAAGGGAAATGATGTACTACTCTGTCTGCCACACTGTGTTTTGTTTGCATGTGTTCAAAGTACCTGCAGCAGCTCATCCCTGCTGTGAAAAGGGAAGAGTTCTGTGTCTGTGGTACGGTTTGAGTCTGGAGCTACAGCGTGGTCCATAACTGTACGTATATAGTGAGAGGCTATTTCCAGCTATCTAAGTAATTTGATACTGGGAAATTCTCTGTACTGCCACCAGCCCATGAGGTACATAGAGGCTCTGAATCTGTCCTGTGCAGCTTTAAATTACTCACTTTTTTTAATGTCTGAAAATGTACATTGTTTGATTTCATGGTATTTGCTGATCCAGCAGACTTTAAATCATGATGCAGATGAATGGCAAGAGGGATCAAAATGCAGTCTCTCCTGTTGTTGTTAAGGGCATTAAAAAATTAATTGCTTTTTTTAAAACACAGATACAGCTTTCTATGTTCTAAGATTTGGGATACAGTTCTTCTGTCTCAATTGACTAGCTGTCAGTGGGAAAATGGAACATTTTCCTGCATGCTTTTGCTTTAAATCTGCAATGGGGTTTTGTGGTGTTAGTTATGATCTTTATGTAGAATGACTTGATTTAAAGAATACAAACAAGCTGTTCTGATAAGAACTTCAGACATTGTGTATACATCTAAAAGGAAATTGTTATGTATGGAATTCTGTCTGTGTCAACATTTCGTTCAGCTGTTTGGAATGCATCTTAGATAATCTGTACATGATGCACTGCTCAAGCCTGCATGATGGCAGGTTTTCTTACTGCACCTCTTTAGTGTAATTTTTTAATGAAGAACATCCTTTTTGTGTATTTTGAGCCATTCAAAACTGTGTGGTGTACATACTCAGCAATATACACACTGAGCAGTTCTTGCTCAATAGTTTAAAACTTTGTGTGTACTAGAGTACAGAAAATTGTCTGTACTTCTATCATGCTGAGGAAGGAGCACGGTAATAGCTGCAGCTGCCTTGTGTAACCAATAATAACAATTCATATTTATTTTAGGAAAGTGAAGAAAGGCTCATTGCTAATAGATTCCAGTACTATAGACCCTTCTGTTTCAAAAGAATTAGCCAAAGCAGTTGAAAAAATGGGAGCTGTGTTCATGGATGCCCCAGTTTCTGGAGGTAAGTCTTCATTGTTGCACGCGTTGTCTCTTTGTTTGCAGTCTCAGTCACTAGTTTATGCCCTTGTTGGTACAAGTTGTTTTTCTTTGCTATATGTACAATATTCATTTTTTGTTCTGTTGCATTAAAGAAATGTGTGTTATTTTAGGGCTATTTTTAGGATTTAGGAAGATGCTTTTGTGCTAGACCTGGGGAAACGGAGCTTTCACACGTTGTTGTGCAGTGGGCCTTTTAACTTCTTTCATGAAATTGTATTTTTATGGTGATATTCACATCTCTTCAGTCTGCATTGGTTTCTTCCTGTTGGGGAAATACTGGTTACCATTAAGCACTTCTGCTGCTTTTTCATTAATTAAAGGAGAGAATGGAGGGGGGAATAAAAGATTTCATTGTCAAGGAAAGCCAGAGTTTTCCTCTGGTTTTATAATGGTTGAAGAATGTGGATGGTATTTGTCTATTCTTGAAGCTGCTAATTGTTGATCTCTGAGTATTTAATCACTCTCAAGAAATAATAGAGCAGGGATGTCTTTTGTTTTATGGACAAAGGGGAACCAGAAGCATAAAATTAATGTTTTGAAAACAAAACTATAGCTGATTGTTGCTATTGTTGAATTCTTCTCTAAAACCTCGAGAATGAGAAGGTGAGAAAATGCATTTTGTGTGGAAAAATCATGAGTTTTTCACAATCCACTCTGAAAATTAATGTAAGTGGACTTATGTAGTTTGGAAAAGGTACAATGCACAACCTAGAAAGAGCATAGCCTGAGTTTCAGTTCATGAACATGGTTGGGGTGAGGAGCAAAAACTAACCATCTTTTTAATTTCAGCCGAACACTAAGGCAGGATTTGGCTTCATGCTAGAATAGAATAGAATAGAATAGAATAGAATAGAATAGAATAGAATAGAATAGAATAGAATAGAATAGAATAGACCAGACCAGGTTGGAAGAGACCTTCAAGATCATCGCATCCAACCTATCATCCAACACTACCTAAACAACTAACCCATGGCACCAAGCACCCCATCAAGTCTCCTCCTGAGCACCTCCAATGATAGTGACTCCACCACCTCCCCGGACAGCCCATTCCAATGGGCAATCACTCTCTCTGTGTAGAGCCTCTTCCTAACCTCCAGCCTAAACCTCCCCTGGCACAGCTTGAGTGATACTGAAGACGAGATTCTTGCTTCCCAGCTAAAATACTACTTCTTCTTTTGTTAAGTTAGATAGCTTGTCAGCCTGGGAATGTAAAACCACAGCAAAAAAGAATGTTGTGGGTGTATTATGTACCTAGCAGTTCCTCTTATAAACACAGTGTGGCCTTCTACTTGTCAAATGGGCAGTTTTGACACCTTCTATGTGGTTCTCTTCAATCTCTTTCCTCCAAATATGTTATTTGCCTGAGGGAATTATTTGCCTTTTAGAAACATCTGTAATTTGTTTTTACCCGTAGGTTCTTGCTTATGCCATAACTACAAAGAACGAAACAAAGCAAAGTTTGATTCCAAAACAATCCTAGATGTTTTGGGGGGTTTGTCCCTTGAGAAAATGGCAATGCCAAGACTGGGTTAATGTGATTGCATATAGTTGACAAGTCTGACTACAAATGTCTCTTTTGATGTTAATGGTTTATCTAACTACAAGTTACTTAGTGTTTAGTGTCACTTAAAGATTGTTATTCTGAAGGAGGAGGAAAGAATGGAGACTTGGCTTTCTAGCACATAATGTTTGTGGAAGCCAAGGAGTGATCTGTACAAATCACATTTAAAGTGGGCAGTTGCTAGAAATGTGGAGAAGTATGTTGGAAAAATCTTTAATATTATTTGTTCTTTCCATCTTTCAAGACCCAACACATTAAGTCTTTGGAGTATTCTTGTACCTCCTGACTGCATTGTTGGCCCTCAGACAAAACACTAAATGGAGAAGCATGCTCAGCTCTCTAGAAATTGGCAAGCATTACTCTGTTGCTTTGCAGACTTGGCAGGAGCATGAAGGAGGGCGTTTGTGGAAGGCAGTGAGGAGGAAGAGAGAGCAGCATGCCTGAACTGTGTCTTTACATCTGCCTGTTTACTAGCTGTTGTTGGCAGACAGTTCCACTTGTGTTTTTCAGGTGCTTGAACATTGCCTGGTGGTTGTTAATGTTCATTTGCAAGTCATTTCACAAACTTTATATTTTGAAAATTGCTTGCTTTGTAAACCCTATGGAGAAATAGAAGTGATTTTAATCCTGTTTTCACATGCAAATTAAGTATCTTAAGGCCTAGCATGACTGCTAGATTTTAGTGGCTTGTTTGCATCCTTACCCTTGAAAGATTCTTTCCCTTTATCTGTTTCAGAGGAGCCTCCGTGCCAGTGTAGAAGTGCTGTCTCCTTCATATAATTAGCCTACAATATTTACCTGCAGCTTACAGTCAGGACCCATTAAGTGGAAGTTGATGTGCTGCTATAGTGTTATTTTGTATTAATTGGCTTTGGAAAATACTTCTCATCCAAATGCAGATCATGAAGCTTAATACTGTCTAGAGATTGCCTTACCTTGAGATTAGGGTTTCTTGAAGGTCCACGGGAGAAAACGGTGTCAGTTCCCAGTGCTTCTGTGATTTGTGGGCTCTTTATGAGCATGAGACAAATATCTTTATTTAATTTAGAGGAATAAATTCGTCTTTTACAGAGACTGAAATCTGTGGTTTTGTAGAAAAGGCTTTTCAAGCACACATTATCACAGATGAGTATTTAAAACTGACTTCTGTGGCACTGCATCCTTACTACTGCCTGAGTAAGGGTTCTAGATTTAGCCTTTAAGAATTGTGGGGTTTGTCCTCCCACTGATTTCACTGAAAGTATGATGTAGATTCTTACCTTGCAATTCAGAGCAGACTTTACTAGTGGTTGCACTGATGCTACTGTAACAGATAAGTCTTTTTAATTTACTATACAAAATATGCATTGTCTAAAGTACAGTACATGAAGGCTTTCTAATTATTACATGGTGCTTTCTTCATTGTAAATATAGTGTTCAGATACCACATCTTCATCCTTTTTGCCTTCCACTGACTCTTGAACTTACCTCAAGTGCCAGCTTGGTTGGCTTTTATTTTTTTAGTGGTATGGATCAATTTAAAATGAATTTTTAAGTAATTTTTTTTAGATCTGATATCAAAACTTCTCAGTTGCACCCTGTGATAGGAGAAAGAAACAATGGATGTAAACTACAGCAATGAAATGCCACCTCAACAGGGTCACAGAGCGCTGGAACAGGCTGGAACAGAAGGAAAGTCTCCTTCTCTGGAAACTTTCAAGACCCATCTGGATGCATTCCTGTGTGACCTACCCTAGATTCTACAGTCCTGCTCTGGCAGGGGTGTTGGACTTGAAGATCTCCAGGGGTCCCTTCCAAACCCTAATGTTCTGTGATCCTGTGAAACTGAGTAGATCTTTCCTGTCACTGTCTACTTTAGCCAAGATAGTTATTAATAAACAAGTCAGACTGCTAATTGTTAGTAAAAGCTGTCATGTAGAGAGCTGTAGCCATGCTACAATGGTAATAAACATTAGAATAATTTTTTGGGTTTTGTGGGAACCATGGGTTGGAACTGGTGTAGAAAAGCTTTCTGTTCCAGCTGTCATTTCAAACTGTTTCACCTTGTAGCACTACTTCCATAAGCTCCAGCTAACCATTAAGTGATGGAAAGAATATTAGTAGTAACACTGGCAAATTGAGACTTCAGCTCTCTGGTAATGTAAAGTAAAATGTGACTTCTGGAAAGATGAATTGCAGACTTTTTCCCTGTATGACCAGGTCTGCACTTAACATGGAACAAAGAAAAGGAATGTTTAGAAATGCAGGAGTTAGTTCCCTTAATTTCCTTTCAAAGAGCAAGGTCTTTATTAGAATTAGAATAAACCAAACCAGGTTGGAAGAGACCTTCAAGATCATCGTGTCCAACCCATCAACCAATCCAACCCACCCAAACAGCTAACCCATGGCACCAAGCACCCCATCAAGTCTCCTTCTGAACACCTTCAATGACGGTGACTCCACCACCTCCCCGGGCAACCCATTCCATAGCGCAATCACTCCTTAAACACTCTTTAAACACACATAATGCCATTTTTATAAGAGATTTTTACAAGAGGACACCTCCTCAAAACTGGAGAAGTGACTGTATTTCTCTGGCATGAGCAGGCTGATAGTGGAGATTAAATAGGCCAAACAGAGTAATTGATGAATGAATGTATTTCTCCTGAACGTTGAAGGTTTAGTCCAGCATCTTTCCCAAGGGAGAGGGCTTAGCAGAGACTGGCTGTGCACACCAGCACTTGCTAAGATGATTTGGAAGATGTTCTAAGACTAGACTAAATAAGAAAAGTTAGTCATGAGTTGTTCAAACATTGCATCTTGTAGATTCTAAGTTCTGTTGTAATAAGGTAGCATTGTTGATATGTTTGCCAGAATAAAGCTGGTTCAATGCACCTTTCTTTTATTGGAGAGCCTTTGTGGAGCCACTTTTTAATTGATGTTCCCAGGCTATGTCTGCTTTGTTTCTTTAGCTTTGTGCACTCTTAGAGAAATGCAGTTTTGCAACTTCATAGAAGTGGAAAAGCTATTTGGTTGTTTCAGGGTCTTGAATTTGAGAGATATATATTTACTTAATAAACATAAGGAGTGAAATAAGGAATCTTCTGTATTCAGTGGTGTAGAGGTTTTGTTTGGGTTTTGGCTATTTGGCCAGCTCATGCAGTGGTTGGAATATCTGTTAGGATCCTTGAAACACTGTCAAGATGAAGCACATTTGTTAATTGAGAACCAATAATTTTGACTTACCCCCTTGGTGACAGATGTTCTTATTGGTGAGGAAAAGATCTAAAGGCATAGAAATGTTGCTCCCTTACTGTTTCTGCATTTCTGCTTCTATTCTGTATTTTCAAAGCCTAAACATGCGCACTCAGAATGCCCACAATGTTCTCTCTGCTCCTAGCACCAAGCACAGCATTTTTACCTCATGTCTTAGAATCACAGAATCAACAAGGTTGGAAAAGACCTCAAAGATCAAGTCCAACCTGTCACCCAACACCTCATGACTACTAGACCATGGCACCAAGTGCCACATCCAATCGCCTCTTGAACACCTCCAGGGACAGTTATTCCACCACCTCCCTGGGCAGCCCATTCCAATGGCTAACAACTCTCTCTGTGAAGAACTTTCTCCTCAGCTCGAGCCTAAACTTCCCCTGGCACAGCTTGAGACTGTGTCCTCTTGTTCTGGTTGCCTGGGAGAAGAGACCAACACCCTCCTGGCTACAACCTCCCTTCAGGTAGTTGTAGACAGCAATAAGGTCTCCCCTGAGCCTCCTCCAGTCTAAACAGCCCCAGCTCCCTCAGCCTCTCCTTGTAGGGCTTGTGCTTGAGGCCTCTCACCAGCCTTGTTGCCCTTCTCTGGACACATTCAGGAGTCTCAAGGTCCTTCTTAAACTGAGGGGCCCAGTTCCACTGTTCTTGAGGCACTTTGTGTCTTGCCTAATCTTTTCTTCCTTGACGTGTTTCTTAATTTCTCGGTTTACACTTTTGCTGAATGTATCTGATAATAACTTTGCAATCTAGAAATTAAGATGTACAACCTGAATGTTAAAGGTAGTATGAAAAATGTTACTTGAGTTAACTCTGAAGTGTAAATGAGGTAAAAGTAGTGCAGGATAACTGCCTTACTTTTAACAAAAGAAGGGGGGAAATTCGGTGCATCAATTTAAGGAAGCTGAAATGAGGACAGAGAAACACTTTGAAACCTGAGATGTCTAAAAAGCTTCTGGTTCCTGATAACTTTCATTTTAAACTGTTTAACAATGCTTAACATTTGTCAAAAATAAAGCTAGTTTAATAGACCTCTTTTGTTGGAGAGAAGCTGGGAAGTAATGAAGAACCTGAAAATTTTGCACTTTGGCAAAATTTGTGTTTTGACACTGGGGGAGGAAGTATAAACCCTAGGCAGAAATCATGTTGGCAGCAGCTGCTGCTGCAGGAGAGTTAGATAGTACAGTTATGGATGTGCTGCCTTTGTGAGGGTATTTTTTTCTTCTGTGAGTCTGTTTTGCTTTTTATTTTGTTTAGGGAGAATGCAAAAGGTAACAGGAGGCAAGGAAGAATAAGCAAATTGTTGAGAGCCTCATCTAAATATGTTCACTGGGATGGAGACAATTATCCTACAATGACTGAAGTGATGGAATGAGTGATTTTTATTGAAGTATAGTGCATATTTTGGCTATAACATTGTGTGTAGTCTGGCCAACCAGTGACCAATGTGTAGGGAAACATATCTGTCTCCATTTATTTGAAGGTGTAAAGATGAGTTATTCAGGCTGGTCCAGTGGGATGTAACCACGAATAATAAACTGGAAATTATGAAGGAAAGAAAAATGCATGCTGTGTCTACCAGGAAAAAACTTCCTAATGACATTCTTCATACACTGTGGAATAATTTTCCAAAGGAGATGGTTGAAGCCAAGTATCTCAAGATGCTTTAAACCATACAGGGCAGAGTGCTAGGAACTATTCTGTAGGGAAAAATCTTTAACTGGCAGGAGCATGGCTACATGATCTAATAGATCTTTTCCATCTTTAATGTCTACAATTCTGTTGTATTCTCACACATGGTGTTCAAAAACAGTTAAAGGAAAATTATCCAGATGGAAGTTAAAAATCCATGTGGCAGTCTTTGAAGAAGAGTTAAGGAATAACTGCAGAATCAGAGCCAACATTCCTTTCCTCAGTGAAACTGGTTCTAATATCCACGGCTGTATGTGAGTTGTTGCCACATTCCTAGTATCTGCTCTGTTTGTTTGTAGTCACTTTAAGGCTTGTATCTGGCTCATCCTGTCAAGTGTTCTGAGATACACAGAATAAGGAAGACTTTCACATTTCAGCCTGTCACAACGTCTAAGGAATCAAAAGTTCTTCACAGAGAGAGTTGTTAGGCATTGGAATGTGCTGCCCAGGGAGGTGGTGGAGTCACTGTCCCTGGAGATGTTCAAGAGGGAACTAGAGGTGGCACTTGGTGCCATGGTCTAGTAGTTATGAGGTCTTGGGTGACGGGTTGGACTTGATGATCTTGGAGGTCAACTTTTAGGGAGTTCCAGGTGCTGGTTGGAAATGTTTCTCTAATTAATGGCTTTGAAGTTTTCTATGAAGCTTCTTTGGTTTTAAATGTTCATGGGCTTCTTTTTCTCTCTCTGTTTGCTCTTTAAATGGAGCCTCCTGTTCAAAGTGTGTCTTTGTCATTTGGTCAAACCACTTAGCATGACTCCTGTGCTTGGGACAGTGGGGCTGATGAGCACCAGGACTCCTGGGGACACTGAGCAGGAAGTGCAAACTGGAAGATGCAGCACAGGCTGGAACTGGAAGTATGCTGTGCCTGCATAGCAGTCTTCAGCCTGAGGACAGTTCCAAACAGCTACAAGCATTGGAGGTGCCACTGAGGAAAATACACCTTACTCTGAATCTATGCACAGTAGTTGTACTTGCAGTTCAGTGTTGCTTTTGATAGACTTTTTCAGTCTGTAACTTTTGTTATGGGGGGAAAAAAAGTCTTAAAACTTAGTTTTTACTTTCATTCCTGTAGTCTCACTGGGAGACGTGGAATTTCCTAGACCTTAGCTTTAACCTGTATCTGTTCATAAAGAGAGTTAAAGCCTGGCTTGGCAGGAACAGAGTAACACATGGAAATGTCACCTTAATGCTGACTCCTTAGTTTGTGTCCCTGATTCTGTAAGCAGTTGTATTTAACCTATTCTGTTTTGTGGAAGAATGTTAAATCTATCTGCAGTAAAATAGGAGTTGGGGTGGGATGTAGTGTGAAACACTGAAAACTTTTACATATTTTAAATAAATCTACATAATGATTTGATAGTATCCTTTTATGTTGTTTAACAGAGGATAAACTAATGCCATTTAAAAATATGTAGTTTAGGTCACTGGCAGCAATGCTAACCTGATAAGTATGTTTTATGCATTCGCTTTATAATGATAGGAGTTGTTGCAACCTGTGTGAGATCCCAGTTACTCGGTAACTGCATAGTTTAACCATATGCAGTCAGAAACAAGACATTTCTGCTGTCATTTTGTTTGCAGTCTGTGCTTCCTTTGCTTTCTGAGGACGTCGGGTGGGAATGTGTGGCACTCAGTGCTTGGTACATTTGCCAGCGGGAGTACAGAAAAAGCCAAGTTCACTTTTAGCTCTGGCTGAGGAGCCTCTCTCTTGTGTTTCATTTGTGTTAGACTTCTTACTTTTGCTTAAAATCATGACTTCCCAGAAATCAATATAAAAGTAACTTATAGATAATCTATACAGGTATGTGACTATCCATAATTAGCTCTTCAAACTTAGTTGATTTCAAATGGCCAACGTTTTCCTGATTAAACTATTTGCCAGAACTGCTACAATTGCTAGTAGTTTGAAAGCAGTATTTGGGAACAATTAAATGCACTTTGTGCTGGATAAGGCATTTTCCATCAAATATGCTGTAAGAATAAAGATTCCTCTTTTTTAAAGGTTGGAGGACAACTGAGAAAAGAAATTTTCAATTATGTTATTGCCATGTGCATCATGGCCATAACAGAGCTGTAGTTAAAGTAGGAGTGTGTGTAGCTTCCCTATTTCTGAAGATACTGTCTTAGGATATCTATTAGTGAGGTGTCAGGGGTGACGCAGGGGCAGTGCAAAGGTTTTGTAGCAAAAGCACTCAGTCAGAAGCTGATGTGAATTTGGCAAGCAGGAAAGTTTCCTGAGATGGAGCATCCCTTTAGCAGCCTCTGCCTGAATTTTGGCTGCCTCTGAGGGCTTCCACCTTCTCCAAGATGGAAGTTCCTGCAGAGAGCACTAATAGCATCTCTCACTGCCTGAACCTATCGTGCTAAGCCTTGAGGCTTGACTGCTGTGAAACAATGCAATAAATGCCTCCCAGGGCCGAAGAGAACATAGCTGATCGCCTAAATCCATCATTCCTGTGCTAGAGCAAACTGGACTCCAGGAAGGCATTTCTATTAGTGGTACAGTGACTGGCACACCTAATAAAGAAGAAAGTCATTAAGCTGTTACTGTTTGGTCACTGGCACTTTTCCCCCACTGTATTAGTATGCTTAGCAATTCTTAACATTAAATTGTGACTATGTGCACTGTTGTTTTCCTTAGCAGACAATTATAGCAATCTTGAATGGAGCATTTTGTCGTAACTGGGTTAAAGGATTCTAAGAAGATTGAAACAGTAGGCAGCAAAGCTTGTTAAGGAGTTTTTATTTTACAAGCCCTCAAGAATTCAGAATATGGCTTGCTTGCTACTTTAAAAAGTCCAAATGTCCCTTATAGACTCCATTTCAGAGCCAACATCACATCTATGCTATACTTGTCTGAAAATCCAAACATGCACTCTTGGCCATTACTGTTTACTGAATCAGAACCCTACTGTTTCCACTTGCACTGTATCTAATTTATCGTAAGTGACCACAAAAACTAGAATTATTTATATGTTGGCACCTAACAGCTCCACTATAGTTAAGGGTCTGTTGGCATTTCCATTATAAACCTTCCCTTTGAGAGGTTTATAACTTGGCGGATTTACTTTTGCTTCAGGCTCCAATGTGCCACTTTCATCCAAGCACAAATTCTTCTACAGAATTTCATTTAAATCAGTTTGGCCATTATTTATTTTAGAGTGTGTATGTTGGGGAGTGGAAGGGAACACACTATTTAATGTTGGTTTCAGAAGCTTTTTGGTCAGACTATATAATGAAAGAAAAATGGTCCTTTTTATTTTATTTTGTAGGTACTTAACCCTTCCTTGGATGTGTCAAAGTTCCTAAACCTACGCTTTTTCAGCTTGCTCCCAGCGCTCATGTGCCACACGTCCACTCCCGCCTACCCACTTCTCTTGCCTGCCCCTACCCAATGACTTCCTTTGAGGAAGGTTTCTGGCAGTGAAACGGTTGGGGGGGGGTGGGGATTGGATGCACTAACACACAGTGGATGTTCTGTTGAGAAGCCTCAAGCCAACCAGTCCAACCGAGGAAACAGATGGAACTTAATTGGAAAAAGACAGGCTGAGTGCAGTTGTCAGTCAAATGTAATCATGTGTGGTTAAGAGTGGCATTTCCTATGGCTGTGCCATTTCTTGTGGGATGTGTGTAAATTACTACTTGGATGCAGTAATTCTCAGAGTCTGAAAGTGGTGTGAGTTGCCATTTTCCCTGGCTCCTAAATGCTGAGCCACAGAGGAGCTGCAACTCTTTTTTTCAGTCATAAATTCTTGCCATAGTACTCTATTATTATGCTAATTAAATTCTTGCCACACAAATAACACATATCTGTAATGTTTCAGTACTAATCATAGTAACAGAGTACCAGTGTTCTTTTACATTGTGGTTTAAGAGTACAAAATAGGAAAATCATGTACAAAGAGGTAGAAGCTTTTATTAGACCAAAAAGTACAGCTGAAAATGGAAGACAGGTTTCTGAGTCAGTTCTTTCAACACACTGTGCAAGTAGTAGTAAAGTACAGTAGTATTTTAATTTTATATTATTATTTTTACCTTGCTCTTGAATTACAATGAAAGACTACCCGATGGGAAACAAGATTGGGACAGGATTTGTGATTTGGTGACTTCTTGTTGGCTTTTTTTTCCGGGTAGTTCGTGCAGATTACTGATCGGACAAACACGGTGAAACTACTTCACTGCATTTTGTCTTCTGTTAGCAAAACAAAGAAAGAAGGTGCAAGGGTAATTATGACAGCAGAACCTAACAAGTTACTGAACTATAGGGCAGTAGATTCCACTGGGGCATTTGAAAGTCATCTTCATCTTGGGTTTTGATTTGCTTATTCCAGATTTCAGGCTGAGGGAGCTGCTGTTGTTCAGTTTGGAGAAGAGGAGGCTCCAGGGAGACCGAATAGCAGCCTTCCCGTAGCTGAAGGAGGGTACAAGAAGGATGGGGAGAGACTGTTCACAAGGGTCTGTGGTGACAGGATGAGGGGCAATGACTTCAAACTAGAGAAGGGCAGAATTATATAGGATGTCAGGAAGAAGTTCTTCACTATGAGTGTGATGGAACACAGGAATAGGTTGCCCAGGGAGGTGGTTGAGGCCCCTTCCCTGGAGATACTCAACCTGAGGCTCTACGAGGCCCCGGGCAGGCTGATCTGGTTGGGGATGTCCCTGCTGACTTCAGGGAGGTCGGACTGGATGACCTTTGGAGGTCGTTTCTGGCCTGGGCCATTCTATGATTCATTCTGTGATTCTATGTTACTGAATTTTTAGCTCAAACATTCCAGATCTTGAATGTTTCAGAGACAACTCATTTAAAATTTTATTAGTTTATTTTTAGTTCATTGACATTAACATTTAAAGGCTAAACTGACAGCTAAAACTGTAGTAGGTATTAAACTCTATTTTCAGCTTTGAACTCTGGAAAGAGAAGATTACAGAAATAACAAATTTCACAAGACATGACTATTTCATCACCAGCAAAGTTGGTGTTCAGTCTGCAGAAGAGAAGGCTCCGAGGTGACCTCATTGTGGCCTTCCAGGATCTGAAGGGGGCCTACAGGAAGGCTGGGGAGGGACTGCTCGGGATATCAGATAGGACTAGGGGGAATGGAATGAAGCTGGAGGTGGGGAGATTCAGGCTGGATGTGAGGAGGAGGTTCTTCACCATGAGAGTGGTGAAGCCCTGGAATGGGTTGTCCAGGGAGGTGGTTGAGGCCCCGTCCCTGGAGGTGTTTAAGCCCAGGCTGGACAAGGCTCTGGCCAGGCTGATCTAGTGTGGGGTGTCCCTGCCCATGGCAGGGGAGTTGGAACTAGATGATCCTTGTGGTCCCTTCCAACCCTGACTGATACTATGATACTATGAAAGTTCAACATCATTTTCATTGATATCCCTTTATTGCTAAGGATTGAGAAATTTAAACTATACACAGTCATGGGAAAGAAAAGCATTAGAGGTACCTAACAGCACTTCTATAAAGTCCCCATTCAGCATAAAACACTTAAGCATCTGCTTAAGTCCATCTATTTCAGAGGGACTTTAGTGCAGGTTGAAAAAGTGTGTTCTGTCTGTTAAGTGTCTGGGGGGTAATCTTTTTTTATACTACTGAGTTACTATCTTTGAAACTTTCAAGAAACAATGAGAGCTGACATCCTGGGCATGATTTGGCTGGATTTTTTTGTGTGGTTCTAAGAACTGTTATAATTTTTTGGAAACAACCTTCATCCCAAACTAAACCTAGACAGCTTGTTATTTGGTGTCACCTAAGCTCAAGGATTTGTTGTTTCCTATTTTCAGCATCTAACCTTATTGATATATTATTTAAACCGTGTTAAAATATAATTTAGCAGAAGAACTTCAACTCCTCCCTTGGAAATGAGATAGTATTGAGTTGGGAGTATTTTGTTGTCATTTTTAAAGCAGCATCTCCTGCAAATGTGACCCTAAAGCAGAACTCTGTATTCAGGCTTTGCAAGATGTTATGTTTCATTACTACTCTATTTATATAGCACAATGGCTGACTTACTTTAAATGCTGTCCCTCACTCCCTAACTCTCTAATTAAAATAGAAATAATGTCCATCTTGTCTTCTCCCTTCACTGACTCCAATGAGTACATTGCTGTTCCTCATGAAGTTGCAGCTGGGAATGAGCACTCTTGAATCTCTGTCACCTTGTTGTGTAACAGCTTGAGTGTCCTACACAAGCTGATGAAAGAAAACACAGTTTCTAAATTCCAGTTGCTGCCCTGGATTTCCAGTGACAAAATATACAGGATTGTGGGGCAGGGAATAGAACTGGAGAATGTTTATTAGATGAAAAGTACTTGTCTCTAATTACATGGCACAGACTGTATTTGCACAGGAGTGATTCTTTAGTTGCTGCTTGGCTTTAGCGCAGAGTTTCAACTGTTCCTGCTGCTCAAGTAGGGTGCTGAAACCGCTGCACTTTGTCTGCAGCTTTGCTGAGTGTTGGTGGAATATGTACTTGTACTGCCAACACTCACTAGGAAGGGATCTACCTGCTCTTGGTCACCTGCACTGGTTGCTTCAGATGGATTTGAACTTCCCAAGCTTAGGATGTGTTTTCAGAGGTCAATATGGCTTGGACGCAGCTGTGAATTCTGGGGCTAATCTGTACAGCCTACTATTACTTTGCCTTCCTAATCACAGATATTTCCTATAAAAATCAATAAATACCGTTGTCACTATGAATAAGTACTCACTATGGTGAGATAGAACCCCATAGTTTTTATGTATTTAAATCAACTGGCTGGAAATTAAGTTAGGGAGGGGAGAAAATTAAACCAGAGAAGTCACAGATCAACCATGAAAGCCCTAAGTGTTGTGCAGACTCCGTTCAACATTTTTATATTCCTTGAAAAGCAAACAAAAGCAAACACTAACTAAAGCTGTACAGAAAGATGCTCTCAGAAAACCAGTCCTTGATTTTCTTTTCTTGTGTTAATTTTCATACATTTGTTGAAGCAGCTGTAATTTTCCCCAGTATTTAGAAAACACTCCATCCTGGCTCACGCTGACCTACGTTTTAGTGCACTTGTTCAACTATAGAACATGTACTGCCAAAAGTGCAGAGAGTATATTGCATGCAGGTGTACCACTTGCAGGTGTTCCTGTTGCATCAACTGTGAGATTATTTCAAAAATAAAGCCTGTGGCTTCAGTCTGAAGTTACAAGGAAAATGTACAAGAAATCAGGTGTATTTTACTGATGACAGTAAAAATGCTATGAAGAAATATAACTAACTACTGCACCTCCTAAAAGATACAAGAGTTTATGGGAGAATATCTCTCATAAATATGCTTCTCATATAACTGTATATGAATTAGTGTTTTACTTACTAATGGTTGGTGTTCAAATGTTCTGTTTTCCGCTTTACACTGACTCCATGTGCAGCTCAGTCAGCAGCACTCTTAGGAAGAGCCTCTTAATGAACAGAGATGTTGCAAAATCAGTTTTATGGACTTTTTTTTCCTGCTTTCTGTAGTAGTGTAGTACATTTTTAGACCTCTTATTCATGTAGAAAAGTAAATAAGGACTTAATTGCAGTTCTCTGCTCCATGCTAAGCCAAATACTTGGCATGCAACTGCCATAAGGGTTTCCTTTCTGTCTCGCAATGACCCTAACTTGACCCAAAATTACTGGTTTCTGTAGCCACTGCTGTGGCACAGGCTCAGAAGGGTTCTTAACTGTCATTTTGTCGTTCCTTCGCGTGTGTGTGTTTTACCTGACACCATAGTGTCTGCTATCAGTTCCTAACAAAGACAGAAAAACTAGTTCCAGATATTCTCATGATATTTTCATTAATCTGCTTCCATATAGACAGTGGAGCAGCAGAGACAGCTAGACACCATTTGTCTTTTAAAATAATACTAATATATGCTGGAAATACAATAGATTTAAGATGTCTGTTTCATTATAAATCCATTTAAAATGCTAATCATAATTCCTGTTCCTTCATTCTTTCCACATTTAGGGGTGTTACCTGGGTTTGGAATAGCCAGCTGTCTCAAACACTATCCGCATTTTTAAAGGAATAAGAAGTCTTGGCAGACACTGGAACAATTAATTGGCTTTTTCAGCCAAGTCAGGTTAGGAAAGTATTTTGTGGGGAGGGGGCTGGGTGGGAGGGGAACACCACCTCCTGGTTTCAAGTTTGAGTTCTATTAACCCTTTAGGAATGGTAGTCAGACTTCTTACTGAGCACAGTTCTTAATCTCTGACAGGTGTGAAAGTTATGTCTGGAGTTAAACTATTCCAAACTATTAATAGACAGGAGAAATATGTTTTATTATGGGGAGATGCCCGAGATGAGGTGGCAAAGGCTGAATATAAATCATGATGGATTTAAAAAATCTCTGAAGTGAGATAAGCATTAGACTCTGTGTTAAAGAACTCTGACCTCCTTCGAGTAGATACTTTTAGAACAGAAGGAGGAAGGTGACAACTGAAGCGCAGGATGATGTGGTCTTTATGTTGAGTTAGGATAAAATGTTTCTGTGCTGGGCTTGCTCACCACATTCAGTGCCTTGGCTTAATCACAGATGCTTAGTTAATATTTACTTTCCAGCTCTGTAGCTTTGCTTATTTTCATTCTAAAACCCAGAAAAGTTCTAAACATCAACTTTTAATTACACATATGTCCTCAAATTAATTTGGTTTATTAATTACTGTATTTTTTTTAAGGCTTGGAATGGTTACCCAGTCTGCTTTTTTCACAATTCTGTGTACCTTTTGGTGCCAATGAATCAATTTCTGGCAAAGAATTTTAATTACAGTTGCTCTGAGCAATTGGATGCTCATGTTCTGAAGCCTTGTTTGTTTGTTTATTTCAATTGTCCTTTATGGGGTAAACTACTATTAGTTTAGACTGGAAACTGTAAAGTTAAACTTTTTGGAATCGTTACTGCCCCAAGTGGGAATATAAACCATATTGAACAAAATTTATTTAGCCTATTAAAAAGTCAGCCTAAAACTACATTTAATTAGTTTACACTATTACATCACTTCTAGTGGGGAGTAGAACTTATGCAGAGTAAAAGGAGCTCTATCAGGTGAGCTGACTGTGGCCCATATGGGGCTTTAAGATAATGATGAGTTTAAATTTCCTCTTAGGGCTAAGTGAGAATAAAACTGGAGGCAATAAATACTCTTGGCCAAAGCCATTAAATGAAAAAGCTGGGAATTCTCCAGCTCTTGACTTAAATTGTTTGTTTATCAGCTGGCGCCTAGTCTGGAGTCAAGAGCTGGAGATTTCTATCTGTGACAGAACTTTGAAACTCTTGCAGGACACTTTTCATTTTAACTTAAGGTAACTTGAGTTTATAGCTTTGGCTTTAAAGATTACTAATGATTTACTCATTTCCTTACCATTTAACCAGAGAGGACTTTTTCCCAGGAAGGGATCTGTGTTTATTTAGGGCCTTTGTCTGCAGAGGGATTAAAAGGCAGCCCACCAGCATTGTGAACTTGATGGTAATAAAAGGTCACCAACACACACCATAAAAACGTTCTTACTATGGAATTAATTATACAGTGTAATTTTACAAAGCATTTCAGTAACCCTCCTTTTTTAGACTTCTGCTGTATTTGATTTTTTTTTTCCTCAAATGGGGAAAAATTCAGCTTTTGGCATTAATTGTGTGAATTTGCCTGTGTGTGTATGTGTTTTACTGTTTATGGTGTAATGTACTCATCAGCAAGTTCAACTCACAATTGAAAACAATTGTGAAATCCCAGCCCAAGTTAGATTTGGATATGTGAACTTTTAAGACTTAAAATACTGCACTCTGGGAGCAACAGAATGAAAAAAAAACCCCAACAAACCCCAAACACTTGTGAGCTAAGAAATGCAAATGATTAACTTAATCATTGTTGCCGTGTTGGGTATTTTTATGGAATATTGCTTATTTTCCAAGCCACTAAGCACTGTTCAAAACAGAATCCTGTTAATTTTTCTAAGCCACCAGGTGGCATTGCAGCCCAGCCTGCTCGACCTTGCTCATTTATAAAGGCTTGAACAGAAGGTATTTTTCCCCTCCACCCCATTCATTTTCTCTGACTTTTAGGGCTTAATTTAGAATATTTGATAATGATGGTTAATGTTCCTAAAACCCAACGTTATTTCATTCTAGATTTTATCAAGATATTGGCAAATCTTTTTCTTTTTTTCCCTTTGGTAAGGTGATGGCAGCAGAATTACATTTCTGTTTCACTTAATGCATGAGGTTGGATTCATCCACAGTGAAGGTCAGAATAATTTCTTAAAAGCTGTGGAGTGGACATGGAAGGCATAGAAGAATGGGTAGGGGATTCTGGGTGGTTTTCTGTAGCGAGTTCAAAGATACCTTGCTATCTTGAAAATAAAAATGTAAAGCTACAGTTATGAAATTGTTGGGTTTTCCCTCTTTTGCCTTAAAAAAGATACCTTTCATCCACTTTCAATTACCCTTTAATCATACCCTCCATGCTTTTTTATAAATGGGCAGGGGGGGAAAAAAAGCATACCCATACAAAACAACTAGAAAATCATCTTTCACCAATTAACTAAATTATTAAATAGCCAGTAACATTTGTCAATCAGCCAGTCTGACAAATTTAATACAATACTGTAGTTCAAAATACAGCAACTCTGTAGATTGAATAAGGGGTGGATTTTTTTCCCCCAGTCTTATCTTCTTTTTTAATGTATGCTTTTATGCTTTTGCCTAGAATGGATGACTTTAAAATGCTACTACAGTAGTGTAGCTGCAGTTGTACTCAGTGCCCCTCCTCGTGTGCTGTTCCCCTTTTTCTTAGGCCATTTAATGGGCATAACCCATTTTAAGAAATGTATATGTTTTCAAAGTAAGAGTCTCTGACCTCCCACCTTGCTGAGGTCCAAACATAGATGTTTTGTTGTAGGCTGAGTATCTGAGATGCCACATAACCTCAACACTAAACATTCAAATACTAAGGGAGTAAGAAAAAAAGCCTAATAATTTAAATATTACTTTGAGCAAATCATGCTTTAACATTGATTTCTTTCCTAAGAAAATAAGTAGGAGAAGAGGTAATTGAGGCTTTTGACCCTGGATATTAAACTTTTAAACATGATACAACAGTCTGCCTCTAAGCTTTGTTGTATACTGATATTGCTACTTACTTAACATCAAAAAGCTGTGGTAGTTTGCCTTTATAGATTGTGCCTGTGTTCTGGAATTGCCTCCTGCTGTCCTTGAACTGTTTCTTAGTTTAACGTGTTAGATTTTCTCATCAAAGCTTTAAAGGCCAACGTTTAGTTAACACTTGTTCTATCAAATCTGATACAGTAGACCGGTTTGGGGTGAAACTGTTCTTTTCATTAACAAATACGATAGCTCGACAGGCCTCTTTCCCAGCACATCATGGGGGTTTTTGTGTAATGATATGCACATGCAGATTTTACATTGCATGTAATCTTTATGTTTGCCCAGTTTGCAGTCAGTCATTGCTCTAGGACTAGAGTAAATGACTTTTTTTTGCCAAGATTCCAAAAGTAAACTGGCCTCATTAAAAATAATGGTTGCTCAGGAATGAATCTCTGTAAGCTGGAGCAGTTTGCTTATAGACCTGTTTAACCCACAGGAGAGTTTTGATTCCCTGTGTACTGGTTCAGTTCAATGGGACACCAGTGCTGCTGCGAGCTGATGTGGGATTCACAGCACAGAGGTGGAAAGCAAGAATGTCTGGAAAAAGTGAAGGGGGAAAGAGCCATAGTATCTGTTTAAGATCCAACATGTTGCTTGAGCTAGCTAGATAAAAATTGGAGAGTAGGGGAAGAAAGGAGAAGGGCAAAGTCTTTTGCAAATGTCTTTTTTAATGACTTCAGAAAATAGAATTCTCCTTTTCATTTGACATGAGTAATATGTGTGTGTACACACTTTGTGCCAAAAGCATGGCAATGATGTGGATTGCTTTGCCCATTTTTATATTAGTTTGAGGAGGAGTTGTTTTTTAATAGAAAATGCAATATAAAGGTATAATGGGAATGTTTAATTGCTATAACCAGTTACAGCTATAGTTGTTTTAGAGTGGCTGGATTTTACAGTACTTGTGTACTTACTGCTTTAAACTTTACAATAATTATTTCCTACATGGGCACTAGATTTGTATTTTTTTTTTCATCCTTCTGTTTGTAAATGTTTTTGGCTTCAGTCAGTAAAAATGGAACTGGTTAAATCTGCAGCATGTGGTCTTTAGAAATCTGAAAAATGCTTGGCTATGTTATTAGCCAAAGTGGGGTTTTGTTAAGATACATTTGCATGTACACAAAGGATGTGGCTGTGCACAGGGGGGGTTTGCAGTTGGTGTTCCTTGTAATATTTTGGTTTAACCCTACACAACATTTCAATAAGTCCAGAAGGACCTTTTCTTAAGGGGGGGGGGGGGGGGGGGGGGAAGTCTGCATATTCACAAAGATGTACTGGAATCCCACTATTACTTTATTTTCCTTAAATCCAGTTTTAGATTTTATGTTCTTAACAAACCACTAGTTAGTGGAAATTAAAGACATGGCACCATATGAAACTTCTAGCCCCAGGTTTATACTTCAGCTCATACCTGCTTGGAAGTAAACACAGAGGAAGAAATGAAAGCTATTTCTGTGGAAAACATTCTCAGGCTTTTAAAGTAGATGCCCAGGACCATTTTTTCACCTTTTTCTAGGATTAGAAATCTACAGTTTCTTAAATTGGATGTAAAATAGGTAAGTCAAGAGATCATAAGGTAAAAAGCTTAAAGCTCCAGCGAGTTGCAGAACTGAAATCTGCAGGAGCTGCTTTAGAAGCAGAATGCACAGCTGGCCTATGTTGGATAATAGAGCAGGCCTGAAAGCGGCCAGGAACAGTGTCTTCAAGAACTTTTCAAAGGTCACTACTGTTACTCATATCGAAAGTCTCTTCTGTAGTTAACATGTTCCTGTACCTTTGCTCAGGGCTGTGCCTGGCTGGGCAAAGTGTGGTGAGATTGCAGAACTTCCCCCTGCCAAGACCAAGTAACTTGAATAAGAGAACCTATACTGTGGGCAAGGTGAAGTATAGGCTGGACTGTTTGTGGAACTGTGTGTTGCAACATGGACCAGTGAGGGAAACGCTGCTGTTGAAGGAAAAACTGCTCAAGGAAAAGGGGAATACAAGATCTTAATTATTTTATGGTCTTCAGAGAACATTTTTTATATGGGTGTTCAGTTGTCTGTTTCAGATTATTACTCTCTCAAAAAAAGTGGGAAAAAACCCCCACTGACTAGAGCAAGAGGCAAGGGGTTTCCTGTCATGAAGGAGTGATACACATCCTAGAAAAGCATGCCTTTATGTCTTTTGCTGGTTTGTGTGGCTGATAGAAATACTTCATAGTATCATAGTATCATTCAGGGTTGGAAGGGACCACAAGGATCATCTAGTTCCAACCCCCCTGCCATGGGCAGGGACACCCCACACTAGATCAGCCTGGCCAGAGCCTCATCCAGCCTGCTCTTAAACACTTCCAGGGATGGGGCCTCGACCACCTCCCTGGACAACCCATTCCAGGGCTTCACCGCTCTCATGATGAAGAACCTCCTCCTCACCTCCAGCCTGAATCTCCCCACCTCCAGCTTCACTCCATTCCCCCTAGTCCTATCACTACCTGAGATCCTAAGCAGTCCCTCCCCAGCCTTCCTGTAGGCCTCCTTCAGATACTGGAAGGCCATAATTAGGTCACCTCGGAGCCTTCTCTTCTGCAGACTGAACAGCCCCAACTCCTTCAGTCTGTCCTCATAGGAGAGATGCTCCAGCCCTCTGATCATCCTTGTGGCCCTTCTCTGGACACGTTCCAGCACGTCCACATCCCTCTTGTAATAGGGGCTCCTGGATACTTATTTTTTTTCTTGAAAATAAAACACCTGTTAAATAAGGTGACAGTCAGTAAACTGAGAACATTTAATCTTCAGTACATCATTGCTTGTTCCTAATTTGACACTTTAAATTGCTTCAGAAATAGTATTTCAAGCAAGTCATAGTGTACATAAACTATTTAAAGTTCTCACCTATGGGCTATATACTTTTTAGGTGCCAGTAGATAGGGCATGGTAAATAGTGCACATGTGTGCATTTATATCCATGTTCTTTTCTCTTATCTTAGTGCCCTACATCACATATCAGAAATGACCCAATAAAATGAGCAGCAGAAAGTGTAAAATTTTCTTACAACAACATGAACCTAAAATAACCATTTTATAATGCCAGTGAGGTAGCTGACAGTGTGCATTATTGGGTAATAAGGTATTCTTTGATGTGTTTACTGCCTTCAGCCTTTCACACAAATATGTATTGAGGCCATAAAATGACAGTAATTGTAGTAGCATACACATTACCTTCTTGATGAATTATTTCTGTTGCATTAATGATTCTCTAGCACAATAATTTTTGTGCTATTATTAAAAAAAGAATCATAGAGAGGAGAACTGGTAGATTTTCAGTTTCTAACTTAATTATGTTATGACCTCAAATTTTGTATTTATGCAAAATCATTGACTCAGACAATGGAACTCATTTCAAAACCAATGTTGTGAAAAAACTGGGCCAAAGAGCACAGCATCGAGTGGATGTTCCACATTGCCTACTATGCACCAGCTGCAGGAAAAGTTGAATGCTACAGCGGTTTGCTGAGGATCACTCTCAAAGACAGGGGAGGCATCTGGCACAAGCAACCTGGTTGGTAAATAGTAGAGGTTCAGTAAATCAAACTGGGCCTGCACAATCAGATTTGTTACAAAAGGTAGAAGGTGATAGAGTTCCTGTTACTAGAGAAAAGAATCTGTTAGGGGAAAACGTTTGGGCATTTTCTCCTTCAGGGGAGGCCAAACCTGTCTGAGGGGTGGTTTCTGCTGAAGGCCCTGGTCACACTTACTGGGTAATGCAAGAGAATGGTGAAATCTGGAGTATTCCACAAAGAAATCTAACTTTGGCTGAGAGAGTTTAAATTCAGAGTGTTCTACAGACGTAACAGTGCGCCCAGAGGAAGAACCCATGAGGAATCTATGGTGCATGAACCCTGAGAGCCCTGAGTCACCCGAGAGTCCCTGTTCCTTTTCTTCATCTCCTCTGCAAAGAGACAAACTGTTTTCTTATTTCTTGGGGTTTTGAGCTTTTGAATCATCTCTTTCTGAGATAGCTGGAATGGACTATGGACTTGCTGGAGCGTGTCCAGAGAAGGGCAACAAAGTTGGTGAGGGGCTTGGAACACAAGCCCTATGAGGAGAGGCTGAGGGAGCTGGGGCTGCTTAGCCTGGAGAAGAGGAGACTCAGGGGTGACGTTATTGCTCTCTACAACTACCTGAAGGGGGGTTGTAGACAGGCAGAGGTTGGTCTCTTCTCCCAGGCAGCCAGCACCAGAACAAGAGGACACAGTCTCAGGCTGCACCAGGGGAGGTTCAGGCTGGAGGTCAGGAGGAAGTTTTACACAGAGAGAGTGACTGCCCACTGGAATGGGCTGCCCAGGGAGGTGGTGGAATCGCCATCACTGGAGGTGTTCAGGAGGAGACTTGACAGGGTGCTTGGTTACATGGGTTAGTTGATTAGGTGGTGTTGGATGATAGGTTGGACGCAATGATCTTGAAGGTCTCTTCCAACCTGGTCTGGTCTATTCTATTCTATTCTATTCTATTCTTGTAGATACTGTTTTAGATTAGATGGATAGTATTATCAGTCAATGGGGTGCCTCAGAAGACTGAGATAACTTTAAATTACATGTAAATAACATATTATATATAACCCATAGTATTAGAGGAAACTCAGATTAATAGGATTAGACAGTGGGGGAAAAAATTATTACCATTTTTTGCAAGACTGATGTTCTTTGTCAGTTCCACACGTGCTGGATAAGTGTGCTTGTGTTCTAAACATAGCACCAACACTTTGTCTTCTTTAACTGTGTCAGTTTTTATACCATTTTGGATAAAAATCAATTTATTCTTTGTTACAAAAGGAACTGTCCATATTGCTAGACCAGAAGAAACTTTTTATCATTTGGATGGTTTTGAATAAGGAAAAAAAAACCAGGGTGGTTGTATCTCTTCAGTTAGATAAGCTACACCTTGCATTAGAATTAGGTTTTATTATTCAATGCTTTGCAATCTTATGGTTTTCAAAGCTGACTGACCTGCATGGAGAATGTGTGTGTCTGTGTTTGTCTGCTAACTTTGAGTAACACACTTATGTCCTATGTTATGAGAATAACCTGTATGCTTTGAAGACCAGTAGAGTAACAGTAAGGGTAATCAACAGTAAGAGTATCAAACAGTAGGCCTAAACAGTACTTGATCCAGGGCTTTGTGTGGTAAGCAATTGGAAGATAGCAATGAGAGCTGTAGATGCTGAATGACAACAAACTACTGAGCAATGTGGTTTTCTTCTACTGACAAACCAATTGGAATGACTGAGAGCATGGATGGAGGGGTGGGGGGACAGTGGAAAGATGACTGAAAGATATGTGCTTTCCAGTAAAACTGGACAGGCAAGTAAGATATTGGAGTCTTTTGGAGGAAGAACATTGTCTAAAGGCAGGAAGTCATACTGTGAAGAGAAAGAAGACTTTTCTAGAAAGCTTAGCCTGAAAGGTTTTCCTAAAATTTCTTGGGTAGCAAGGGGTGCTTGACTGGGAGAATTCTTTTCTGAAAGTGAGAGCCACATACTGAAGATGCTTCTTTGCTTGACCTATGGCTTTCTTCATGTAATCTCTGAACAGGCAGCTCTCCTTGACAGGTGGCCTGAAGAGAAATGTCTAAGTAGAAAATGCTGTAGTGAGTTTTGGGGGCAGAATGTGACACCACTGGTCTGTGGACTGCCCAAGAAGAAGGTAAAGGTATGACTCATGTAGGTAAGACAGATCCAGAGTTACTAACTGGAACCAGGAAGGGGGGAGTCACAGGGAAGAGAGAAGACTGAATTCATGAGTGCTGGCTTGGAGAATTTTATAAACATGAAGTGCCATGGCTGTATTTCTCTCTCCAAAGCTTTTACATCTCACCTTTGTGAGATGAGTTTGTCTGAATAACTACATTATGCCACAAAGGAATAGCTTTGTTAATGTTAAGCCTGCTTTGGCTAATAGAAAAACTATAGACATATTGGGTGAAAAATATGATTTCCTCAAGGCTTTGTCATGGGCACAAGCAGCATGAGAAAACATTGTAAAACTAGAAAAGCAATGCTGGTTAGCACATCCCAGGCTAATTCTAGCCCTGATTCTGAAGGCCAGTCAATTTAAGGGGGCGGGTTTCTATCATTCATTGGGAAGGAAATGCCAGTGTACTCTTCCTGTATCTCATTTTCAGAGAAGTCCTGATTTATAGGGACTTCTGGAGGTCATCTAATCCAGCCTCCCCCCTGAACTAGGACTGTTGCCAAAATGGGATGAGGTAGATTGAGGCTTTTTTCCAATAAGTCTTGAAAACCTTCAAGAGTGAAGGTTCTACCAACCTTAGTATCATAGTATCAGTCAGGGTTGGAAGGGACCACAAGGATCATCTAGTTCCAACCCCCCTGCCATGGGCAGGAACACCCCACACTAGATCAGCCTGGCCAGAGCCTCGTCCAGGCTGGTCTTAAACACCTCCAGGGACAGGGCCTCAACCACCTCCCTGGACAACCCATTCCAGGGCTTCACCATTCTCATGGTGAAGAACTTCCTTCTCACGTCCAGCCTGAAGACCTTGCCTGGTTAACCAAGATCTGTGCCAAACTAGCAGGGAAGGGGTTTTGTAGCCAGTGTACAGAGGTTAGATATGGATGCCAGAGTTACACCCCAATTTCCTCTTTTCCCTAGCAGGAAAGCAGCTCATGGACAAATAAAAACTCTTAGTAGGTAAGTTTTTCTAGTTAGTTCTGATATTTTTTTGAGGTGTGACAGGTCTAAAAATTCTGTCTTGTATCACAAATGCTATACTTCAGACATTGTTGGAATTTTAAACATAGCTCTGAGAGTCTCAGAATTAAGCAGTGCCAGTAATCCAAAGATAACATGCAGCTGGACTTCAATTTCTCATTATCTAAGTAGTTTTGAAAATAGGCTTTGCATGTCAAGTGGTGTTTTGAATCCAGAACTTAGACAAGTTCATCCAGGGGCCTATAATTTCTTTGAAGATGTGGGGCTTTTTTCCCTGCATGGATTCATCACAAATTTGGTGGCTTGTTTTTGCCTGGACAGACAGTGACAAAGCCAAAGGGAAGTACATAAGGCAGTATTTAGTTCTTTTTCTGACTCTGCAGCCTTTATGAAACTGTTGACATGTTTAGTCAATCCCCTTCTTGGATGCTTTTGTGAACATGAAAAATGATTGTATAATTAGGACATCTATAGCAAAGCCATGACAAAGCAGTTGTTAAGTGGGTCTTCTATTGCCTGATCATCTGTAATCTTTTTCTTAGAGATGGGTCGTTTTATCACAGTGAAGAAAAGCTTCTTTGATCAGGGTTTTTTTTGGTGTGCTGGCATTAATAAGTCCTGGGAATTCCTTAAGAGTGGAAATCTAATAATTATCTCTTTGCTGTCAAAGAGCTAGTCTAGTTGATGCTTGGTTCTTGCAATGTCTAATGTCAAAGTTCTATACCAGTAATTAGTACAAACACTTCCCACATACTGAATTTATGGCACTGTGACCACTTTGTTACATATGCTGAGGGATACTGAGGATATTAAGAAATATGCTGTGTTATCTCTCCCTAGAAATTTAGTTTGCTGCATTTTTTGGTGTTTTTTTTTTGCTGTTGTCTGGCAGCAAGTATAATGAGATCAAACTGTTAGTCTGTAATGCTTTTCACTTTGCTCTACATGATATTTAAATGAAGCATCCTTTACCATCCTGCCAGTATCATGTGGAAATGCAAGATAGTATCATAGTATCATAGTATCAGTCAGGGTTGGAAGGGACCACAAGGATCATCTGGTTCCAACCCCCCTGCCATGGGCAGGGACACCCCACACTAGATCAGCCTGGCCAGAGCCTCATCCAGCCTGGGCTTAAACACCTCCAGGGATGGGGCCCCAGCCACCTCCCTGGACAACCCATTCCAGGGCTTCACCACTCTCATGGTGAAGAACTTCCTCCTCACATCCAGCCTGAATGTCCCCACCTCCAGCTTCATTCCATTCCCCCTAGTCCTATCACTACCTGAGATCCTGAGAAGTCCTTCCCCAGCCTTCCTGTAGGCCCCCTTCAGATCCTGGAAGGCCACAATGAGGTCACCTCGGAGCCTTCTCTTCTGCAGACTGAACAGCCCCAACTCCTTCAGTCTGTCCTCATAGGAGAGGTGCTCCAGCCCTCTGATCATCCTTGTGGCCCTTGTCTGGACACCTTCCAGCACATCCATATCCCTCTTGTAATAGGGGCTCCAGAACTGGACGCAGTACTCCAGGTGGGGTCTCACAAGCTTCAGCTGGAAACTTTTTTTAGCTGTTAGAAGATATTAAGTGACCAAATAAAGCAAACATAGTGTCCTGGAAGCCTGACAAAATGCAAGTAAGCTATTGATAGTGAATCTTTCACATTAGTGTTATTCTGGGAGTGGATTAAAAAAAGGAATAACTTTTTCTCATGAGCTAGCACAAGTAGTTGATGAAAGTTAGAATTTAAACAAATAGTATTTTTTTTTTAATGCTACATGGGAGCATAGTCAGTTTGGTCAGAAATTAATAGAAATTAATTTCTAGGAGCCTGAGTTAAAAGATTAAAAGAACCTAAGCACTGTCTGCAGCACACACGTGTGTGTTATTAATCTTACCAGCAGTGCCAAAGTGTTTTGCTGCAGGTCATATTGTCAAGCCCTTTGCTTACTGTGGACAATACATGAGCTGTAAATCTGCATCTAGAATTTAGTGTAATAGAACTCTGCCCATTGCTGTAATGATTGAGCTGCTTCTGCTTTACATTTAAAGCAGAAAATACAATAGATGCCTCAATTTGAAGCTCTGTTAGCCTAGAGAAGAGGAGGCTCAGGGGAGACCTTATTGCTGTCTACAGCTACCTGAAGGGTGGTTGTAGCCAGGAGGAGGTTGGTCTCTTCTCCCAGGCAACCAGCACCAGAACAAGAGGACACAGTCTCAAGCTGCACCAGGGGAAGTTCAGGCTCGAGGTGAGGAGAAAGGTCTTCACTGAGAGAGTTGTTCACCATTGGAATGTGCTGCCCAGGGAGGTGGTGGAGTCACCATCCCTGGAGGTGTTCAAGAGGGGATTGGACGTGGCACTTGGTGCCATGGTCTAGTCATGAGGTCTGTGGTGACAGGTTGGACTTGATGATCTTTGAGGTCTCTTCCAACCTTGGTGATTCTGTGATTCTGTGATTTTTGTTTATATATGGGGAAAACCATGCAATCTATTTTACCTTGTGATGCATTGTAGTTAGTGGGTAACTTCATATTCTTTCGTTTTCTTTTCACAGGATTGCAATCCATAATCTTGGAGTGTCTGCTGTACAGTTTCCATAACTTGCATGTTTATCTACTGTTGGCAGATGAATGTGGTAGATGGTATTTGTTGGAGGTTGTATTTATCAGTGGAAGGGAATGTCTCTTGCATAGGTAGATCCACAGTTGGGCACATCCCTAGGAAAAATTATAAAGATTGTGAAATCAGCTTAGGTCACTGAGGGATAAAGGCAGTGGAGTACTATTGGGAGAGGAATGAGCACTTTGCTCACAGTCTTCTACTACAGAATTTTTAAGTGTATTTGGGTGTCAGTTGGAGTGTCTGCATTTTGCTCTGTGGTGGCTCTGATGCACCTTGCTCTGTCTTTGCCACCACTTGATTTCTGTGACATAAGAATTCTGTCTCTGTGATGTGTGTGTCCAAAGCCTGGTAAACCAGCAGGCTTCTGGCTAGCTACACCTTGTCTGTATGTGTTCTGTTGCCAGAGTTTTTGCAGGATTGGGTATCTCTAACGCTCTCCTTTGCCCATCTCCTCTACTGCATTCATGCAGTGGAGTGCACATTCTTCAAATCATTTCCATATTTTGATGAATATAAATACTTGGGTTTAGTGGTATTTATTTTCAGGCAGCTGGATTTCATTTGAGCATTGACTGTGGTTTGCCTCCTTTGAATTTTGAGAAAGGAGGGTGACTGTCAAAAATAAAGAAAATGTAGTTCTGAGTGTCACATGTTCCTGGTGCTTCAGCCTGTGATGTTTCATTGGCTTTCCTACAGATCATAAGTGCTCACAGTGCCTATTCACTGAAAAGGCCAAAGAGTAGCAGGAGATAAGTGTTAAAGTCATGGGCCCTCTCCCACTCCAGAGTTACAGTACAGGTCATAGAGATGATTGTGCTGAAAAGAGTTGCAGTCTCTCAGGTTTGATGACATCAATACAGCTTGTTCTCATGGGTAATAAGCTCCCCAGCAGATCTGTAGGAAGGAGCCTTTATACTTCTTGGGCTATGCATAAATATGGAGATTACTGCAGGAGTTTCTGGTAGAGAAAGCTTTGCTTTAGAGGTTTTAAACTCTTACTGCAGAAGTACTGCTTGGGTGTATGTTGTGATTCACTAGGGTGGTGAATCTTAAGGAATATTTCAATTAATTCTTCCTGATGTAGCCTCCAGTTTTGGTACCTGAGGTTTATCAACATTTCCAGAGTACCCAGAATGCAAACATTCTTACTTATGTAACTCATACAATTTTACTCAAAGAGCTAAGATGACTTTATCAAGTTCACCTACTCCCTTCTCTGGTCACTGGTGTGCTGTTTATAGAAATTCTCCTCTGGGCTCCACTAGGTAGTGGCTCTGTCTTATCCCCAAGGCCAGCACTATCAACTTTGAGTCATTAAATGTGAGAAAAGTAGCTTCAGTATGAGGGCAGATTTGGAATGTTGTTCTCAGGAACAAAGGGAAGTAATTAATAAAACATCTGTTTCCACCTCTGTTCTTGCTAGGAGTGCACCTCACTTATTCTGATGATTATTATCCTCTTGTACTTGCTGCAGTTATTAGAGTATGCAGTGTGGCTTTGGGTTGGCTGGTCAGAGCAGCTATTCTTTTGAACAGATCCCTCAGATAATAGAGCTAGAGCAGAGGCTTGATCAACATGAACAAGATGACAGAGTGATAGGATAAAAGGGAGGACATGGCTGCTCTAGCAAATGAGGTAATATCACACCATAATTATGGTGGCCCTATTGCAGAAGCCTGGCACTTGGTATGTGGCACGGTATTGTTATCCTAAACCTATGACCCACAGTCTGTGTGTTCAACAGAACCTTAAAAGAAGTGTATTAAGTGGCAAGAAATTTAATACAGTGCTTCCTGCCTTGAAGCTAAGATGATCCTGCTGTAGGATCATCTTGGCTTGGAAACTGGTGCAGCTGTACCCCACAGCTGTGGAAGCAGGCAGAGTAGAAAAACTGATTGTAACGTGTAACAAAGCAAATTGCAATTTGCTTTCAGGGGGGCACAGGGAAGCTTTCTTTATGTGGAAAAAGTGAAAATTTTGACTAAAAAGTTCCTACCTGTCAGTCCATGAAATTAAACTCTGTGATCCAGAGTCCTTTCCCCCCTCCCCCCTTCCCATTTCCCTTACTGGATTATTTTACCGGTGATATAGCTATCACTTTGATAGTTTAATTGTATATGTCTCTTGGCCTCTTTTATGGTAGCCCTTTGTTGGCCCACTCTTCCTTGCCTTGACCAGGTGGCCATATGGCAGCATCTTAACTTCTTCTAATGAACAGTTTCAGGAGAAAGTGCTTCTCCCATCCAAGTAAGACTTCCTATAATATAAATCTCTCTCAGGTCTCCTGGTTCTCACTGTGTCTCTGCATTTTCCTCCTCCGGATCTCCTATCTGAAAACCTGTTTCAAGGCATCTCTGTACTTTGCCATCTTCTTTTATTCCTGGTATTGCAGATTTTTTTCCCATGTTTGCCTCCTCACTCACAGGTTTTGTGACTTGTAACAGATGCTGGGAGCAGGGGAGAAACTATGGGCTTCCTTTGCCATAAAGAAGACTTGTCAGACTTGTCAGGACTGGGAAGCATACCAATAGTGGCCTCATTTAATTCTTCCTACCTATAGCTGCCCATTAAATGGACAGATAACAGCCTGATCAACTGAAGCAACCTTGTAGAGGAAAGTGTGAGTTGTAGTTTTTATTCAAACCACAAAAATAAATACTAAATCCACATTTCTTAGACATAGTTAGCATAAACCCATTTTTGCACGAGGCCTCAGAGACTCTGCTTGAAGAAATTGTTATTCCAGCAACCATGAGTGAGGTTCAGTAGATGTATTTATCATTTGCATCAGCCTCCCAACTGGCTGGCACATCATTTGTCCTTTTTCATCAAGATGATAATTATACTTGTTGCTCCCATGTCTCCCTCTGCCTCTTCTTCTGTGCTTTATGTCTTGATCAGAATTACTCTTTTCTCAAGATAATTCTTTTCAGAAAGAAACCAGATTCATCTGGACTTAATTGCATTATTGATGTGCAGAGTAATCTTGTGTATTTCTTTGCCAGTCATCCTTTTGTGAAGTAACAAAGCTGCAGTAGTGGTACATTATTGTCATGTCAAAATGGAACAGGTAAAGGTTTGGGACAAACAAATGCATAAAGTTCAGAATTTCATCAGGCAGATCTGCATCAGTAGATTTCTCTTTTACTAAATATTACTGTAATACAGTCTGTATTCACAGAACAGTTTGCAGGGATATAGCTGTAGTAAATGTTCTGGTAGCCATGTGTTTTAGTCTTTTATTGTTCTTGTTATGTAGGTGAATGGAAGGTAAATGTAAATATCAAATTTTATGAAGAAAAATGTGAGGGGAGAAAAGTTTCCTCTGGGTGTTCACCTAATGATAAAGGAGAGAGCAACTCCTGAATTTTTGCATGTTAGAGATTTCTGTATCTTTTGGAGAGGGGGCTTTATAACATTTGGGTTTGATTTCTTAATTGCACCATCCAAATAGTTTTCTCTGTTGCCACCTCTTTACAGGTGCCCCTCTAAGGCCATATCCTTGCCTATGTCTGCCATTATTTTTTTGCTTTCCACAGTCTCCAGTCTCCAGTTCACCTTTTGGCAAGTTCTGTGAAATGTTAGGAAGTTTATTCTTTTGCTTGCATCACATGTGTTAAAATCTTGCGGGTAAAGTCTGTTTATGGGTTTTAGTGCAAGTTGGATGGAAGCTTGCTTTATGGAAATAGCAGGTCCCATCTGTTTTGGAATAAATTACTTGTCATAGTGTCTCTACAAGGTGAACACTTGTCATAGACATCCTTCTGTTTCTGCCTTGATTATATTTCTGACTTGACCACTTCAGTTTCCAGAGAATTTGAAAATTGCTGAAGAATGACCTTACAGACTCCATTATTAATCTCACATGCATAAAGGAATGGTTTTCACAGAAAACATTCAGCACTCTGCTCATAATGAGCTGAGGCAAGGAACAGAAGTGTTTCCTACTTTGTTATCTTCTTTCCTTGGCTTATGTTTTGATTAAAATGGATAACATTTTGTGAAAGCACACCAAATTAAATACTGAAAGAATGGCATTCAGGTCCACACTTACATTCCCTTCTGGGCTTGTTTGATGTCTGTTCTTAATATTTGTGTATACATTGAGTCTACTCTTAATTTTCTTATGAGAACAGGCTCTGAGAACCATTATGGTTGCTTGGAATGTGGGAGTGGTGCTGCAGCTACTCAACAGCTGCTCCCAAAGGGATCCCTGCACCATGCAAAATCCACCTCTGGTCTAAAGGATCTCTTAAGTCTTGACAGTATTCCAGTGAGCCCAGGAAAAACCTTGGCTGCCATCAGTGAATGACTCAATGCAACAGGCTGGGTAGCCAAAGTGAATCATTGCTAAAGGAGAGGATGAAACTTTTTCTAGTAACCCAGATGAGTGGAAGCTCATGCTTAGACGTAAGGGTTGTTCTTTTTAACCCCTTAAAATGCCCTTTAATCAGTGGCAGTGGCCCTAAGTGAATTGATTCTGATCTAATGAGAGATTTACTTCTGTAGACTCTCTGAGAGTGTCTCTGCTTTCATAACAGGAAAAATACAGCTATATTTTAGGGGAAAAAATCACAGAAAGGATTGTCAGGCACTGGAACAGGATGCCCAGGGAGGTGGTTGAAGCAGCATCCCTGGGTGTGTTTGAAAGCCATCTAGATCTGGTGTTTGGGGACATGGTGCAGTGACAGGTTTGGTGGAGTGGGTGAAATGGCTGGACTTGATGATCTCAGAGGTGCTTTGGGACCTGGATCAGAGGTCTTGATGGTTGGACTCAATGATCTCAGAGGTCTTTTCCAACCCAAACAATTCTATGATTCTGTGGTTATTCTTCCCTTCTGTTGTTCAGTTTTACCTGCTGCCACTCTGTGAATCTGGAAATACTGGGGGGTGGGAACAGGTAGAGTTCCCTGCCATCCCCACAACTGCATCTCCACATTGCAAACTGATTATCTGGGGCAAAAAACATTCTATTTTTTACAAGTTTTTCAAAATTATTTTGGTCCCTTGAGAGTAGAAAAGACCAAGATGTATTGGGGCAGAAATACATTGAATTAAATTGTAAGGCAACAAATTAAGACATATGATCAAGCAGCATGAAGTAAATGCAGTTCAGTGTTGATAAACTGATACTAAGGAAAAACCCTCTTGATTAACTGCTCATTGCTGATGGACTTTGACTTAGATGAATGCACTTCAGACACTTTCTTTTTTATCAAGCTGTATATCCTTATATGCTAAGTAGTGAAAGCTTCTGTTTAATGTGGATCAGCATACAAAACAAATTAATATTAAAGTATATGAGAAGGAGGTCTGGAAAAGGCAAAAAAAAAATGGAATGTAAATCCAGTAGAGAAATGAGTGATGTGCCACACAGCTTTGTGTAACATATTTTGGTTGTACTGCTTCACAAGGATGCAGCTAAACCAGGGAGACTTTCAGACTGTGGAGTTGGAATTTGAAACAAAGGAAAAGGATGAAAATGGCAAGTTTCCTCTGTAAAATTAAATCTCCAAAAGTGGCTAATGGTGAAAGAATACACTGGTACAGTGCAGCAAATAAAGAGCCCATCCATGTTTGGTTTTTCTTAAGCTCTGATCACAAAGGGGCATTCAGACAGATTCTAAGGCAACAAACTAAAACTTAGCACTCTTTTTTCCCCCCTAATGTAGTGCATTATTAATCTATGAAATGAATGCACTGACATAAGTTACTATTTAAGGCAGCAGCTTGTTAGGATTAAATGAAAGAATTGAATCAGTATATACATCTACCAAGAACACCCACAGCTTCATTAAATATGATTTAAACAAAAATCTAGGCAGCATATGCATTTTCATACTTCACTACATCAAGCATGCAGGAAATTATAAAGGTTAAGCATAAATAAATTTCAAGCTATTCTCATGTAGTATTTCAGCCCTTCAGATTAAGAAAGTCAAAAAGAATCTTTAACTCTTCTTGACTATGGAAGTTTTGAATATATATGTGAGGGAGGCTATTTTTGAATATATATGTGAGGGTGGCTATTTTTGAATATATATGTGAGGGAGGCTAAACTGTGCAGACAGTTTTAGTGACAACCTTGAACCATGTGAGCTTTGAAGCTGAGGTTTTATATGGACCATCAGTGCAGAATCCTGCATAATGTAGAAATAAAAGTGGCCACAGGAACTGCATGAGCAGACTTTCTCATTTGTTTGGCATTGGTGGAAGAAAAACAGAGTGCTTTTGTAAGTTAATCTAGAAATACCTCTGTGGTGCACCTCTTCTTTTGGTAGGGAACAAGAGCTTGGGATAAGAGAGTAAACAAAAGATGCTATTTCTCCAATGTCTGCTTGCATTGATTTTCTTTGTGAGAGATACTTATGTCCGTTTTCTTAGCGAGAAACCGAACTATTAGGAGCTTGGCAATGAGTTCTGTCACTAAGGAATACAGACAGTGGAATTAATAGCTGATGTACAACTACAACAACTAGTGGATCAGTACTGGATAATACCAAGTGGTGGAATCCTGTCATTTTGGGGGTACTTCTCAGGTGACCAAGTTGGCTGACATTTGATAATTGAATAAAATGTTGGATGTTAGGAAGAAGTTCTGTACAGAGAGAGTGATTGCCCATTGGAATGGGCTGCCTGGGGAGGTGGTGGAGTCACCATCACTGGAGGTGTTCAGGAGGAGACTTGATGGGGTGCTTGGTGCCATGGTTTAGTTGTTTAGGTGGGTTGGATTGGTTGATGGGTTGGACGCGATGATCTTGAAGGTCTCTTCCAACCTGGTCTATTCTATGTATGTTCTATGTGTGTTCTAAAATGGAGAAAATCTCTCTTTGGAGTATCTGTCCATATCTCTTTTGCCAATGGAACATGGATCAGTATTGCTTCTTTAACTTCAGTTTATACAGTTGTATCTTGATTTGTAATAAATAAATGAATTTTGCTATCACATAAATGGAGAAGAGGAGCCTGAGTCTGACAAGAATATTTGAATTATTGTTACAGAAGTGTTGTGGCAAACTTGACTTGGTTCTGTCAGACACCAATAGCCCAAGGGGGGTGTCATCACAGCTGTCCATATGGTTTGTCTAGAAGGTATTGTTCAGGGTTACTTCAATGAAACAGAACTTTTTTTTCATGCTGATTTGTCCCTGAACTGTGACTTTTGTGGATAGACAGTAGAATGAAACTAATTTAGGATTGGTATTCTGTTAGACTTTTCTAGACTCCCATGTGGTTTTCATGCCACCTCTTTGAGAAGAGGATAGGGAGAGGGATATGACTTCCATACACATACCTTAGTTGCTTCTCAGAAGAATACCTTTGGCTTCATTAGTATTAAGACTCTTAAAGCTCCTTCAAAATCAGTGCTCCTAAATCAAAACCAGATGTGCCAATAGGATACATTTCCACTGTCGTTTTCTTTTGCCCTTTTTCCCATTTACCTCTGCCCAGTTGAATAAAAAAATCATTTTCGTTGGGAATGGTGGTCTTTCTGGCTCCTTTGGGCCATTTGTTAGGATCCTTCAGTGCTGTTAAGTTTTTGCTGAAGTTATCTTGCTTAACTGAATTTGGGTGCCTTTATGAAAATTGAACACGAGGCTGTTTCATAATCACATTTACTGTCTGGAAGAGCTTTGTTCTAAATTCAGACATCTATTTTCTACTATACTTGCAGGTGTGTCTTATTTTCTTTATGCAAAAACACCTTTCTGTCTCCCTCCCACTATTTAGTAGTCTTAGAAAAGTTTTGCTACTGTGCAGTTTTACTCAGCTGCGTGTCTCACCATCAGTCGTACTTTTCCCTTTCACTCTCCAGTCCCATTATGTCTGACATTTGTTTCTCTTTTTCCAAGAAACTGAGTAGGTTCTAAACATTGCAGATGTTTCACATAGATTGGAAAATCTTCCCATGCTACTGGCATGACCATGGTCCATGACCCAGTTATCTTAGGCCTTGGCAAATTGTGTATTTTAACTTCTACTTGGCCTCTCATCATCCTTTCCCTCAATGTTGCTGTCTTTCACCTAGAGTCTTCACTTCATGCAGTCTGCTGTAAATGTGTTCCTGGAATCCTTTTCATGATTTCTGATCTCTGTCTGCATCATGTCTTCCACTTTCAAGACTTAACACAGCAATGCCTCTCAAATATATCTTCCCATCTCCCTCTCTCATGCCAAGTGTTCTGCCAACACGGTGTGCTGTGCCATTTTTCCAGTTTCTCCCAAAGCTTGACTCATATCTTCCCTCATAACCACTCAGGTTCCTAGGCATTAATAACTCATAGTCTTACAATTTCATCTTCATATTTTTCCCCACAGTCTTCCAACACTGATTTTTTTCTATGTTGCCTTTTTTTTAAATTTGTTTAGCAGTCATTTTTAAAGACAAAATCCTTTGAGAATAAAGGAAGGTTTTGAAGTAAATCTCCCCACAGCCTTTTTCTCTTTACTGAAACTCACTATTGAAAGGAGTTGAAAAGGTGAATCAGCATTTAGGAAGGCAACTCCATTCCTTTGAAGGGAAAGAGAAATAGGTTAGAGACACTTGGCTTGATTTGTTATCATCTGCCTCAAGACCTGGATTGGTTTTAAAACACATAGCTTGCTGATCTAGCTAAGTAACCATGCTGTAACCTTGTACACAATAAGCTTTCTAAAGCTTTTTGCTTTAGGAAACTTCTCCAGTACTAACAACATTTCTTTTGCTTGGTGGTAGTTTGAAAAACACAAATATTTTAAATTTGGCTCCACATGCCCTAGATAGGGATACTTAACCCTAGTTTGTTCTACCTGACAGCCTTTAGTTTGCTGATGTTTCCTATATCAGCTTTTGAATTAACTTTGCAATTTCACCATAATGTTTTAGGTAGAAACTTTTATTTAGGTACTGAGCAAGTCAGCAATGTGATGCTCAACCCTTTCTTTCTCATTCTTCACCAAATTTCTCTGTTATATGCATTGTTGCATATATGTAATGAATTCTCTAAGTAAAATCTGCTGTATCTCTGTGTCAGGGAAAACTACTAATAACTCAGACTACATCTAAACTGAACTCAGTAAGTAATTATGTGAAAGAAGTTGGTGATTGCTGCAGCAGTCCTGCTAGTTGAACAAATCTAACCCCCAGTGTGCCAGATAAAATGAGAAATCTTGCTTTTCATTACCTGTAACCATGTGCTAAAGCAACTACCTCAAGCATAATTCACTGCTTTCCTGAATTTTCTGTTTCATGTTTATTTGTTTGCATTTTAAAATAATCATCACATGAGACAGAATTCTGCCAGAGTTTTATAATTGGTGATTCTAGTGTAAATTATGTAGATAGTGTGGCTTTAACTCATGTTTGATTAGATGCTGTATGTTTTAAAATTAATTTCTCTCTAAGCTCTTTGCAAGGAATAGTAACCCACCACAGAGAGGTTACAGTACTATGGACTCTGTCTGTTCTGCCTTAATGATACAAGGGAATAGTTGAGCAAGAATAAATGAGGTACTTTTGGTGGGTAAAAATGTTAGCTGACTGTCAGTGTGAGATTGGTTTTAGGAGCAGTTAGCCAGCAGTAATAGGGCACACTTGAGTAATTGAATTTGCATAACAAGGCTTGCTGAAGAGATCTGACAGGCCCAGAGATTTGTCTGGCTGGAGATCTCCAGATGGACGTGACCACACAGCAGCTGGGTGGCACGTTTCTCAGCATGGTCAGCAACACCCAGACTGTCAGCTGGCCCCTGCAATTGCAAAGCCCTGGCAGGCCAGCTGGTGGCTTCTGACAGCCAGTGGCCCCGTTAGAGAATCTTTTCATTCTGCCTGTCAGGGTACAGGACCTGCAGGGACCGGTGGTAAGATGTAACAAGTCACCAGTGAGAGTTGTTAAGATGCTTCAGAAACCTGCTTCTGTTAAATAGCTGCTGCTTTACCGCTGAGAGTGAACCTTCTGAAAGCTTTTTCCATCCTTTAACAAGGGCAGGACTAACCTGTACTCCAGCATATTGTTTGGAAATCTATCCCTTGATGTTGCTTTGTACATGTTTAGCTTCAATACCAATATTTCTGCAGCTAATCAAGTGTGCCCAGTCAGTAAAAGAACTGCATTTTCATGGGCTTAATAATCTTATAAGACAAAACACTAGAGCTTCTTCCCCTGTCTCCCTTCCATGGGTACTATTATTGCTGTATTCTAGATTTATCAGGTTCAGTTGAACATAGCAGTTGATGGAAATACACTGTGAAGGAAACTGTTAGTAACAATTGAGACAACTATTTTGAGTAGTGTGAACAAATATTCTGTATAGGTTGGATGATGATGTGTCTCTTCAGCTGTTGTTTGCCGAGAAGATTTATCCCTGTCTTGGTCCAAGTTGATTGTTCCTAACATCCCTAAGCCCCAGACACTAAGCATTAAGCTGTTCAATTTAAACTCTGTTCCCCCTCCCAAACTTGGGAGTTTAGAATCCAGGTCATTCCACTCCCAAAGCAGTAACCACTCCACCGACGGGAGTTGTACACTCTCATCTGCTTATTATTTCTGCCCTTGCTGATGCTGCTGTTTACAAGGTGACAGAGTCAAAACAAGTAGGTGCCTGCTCTCTGACATGCAGGCCACTGATTTTGGCAGTCCCTTTTCTGATGTTTGTAAACTCCAACAAACTGAGGGAACTAAGAATAGGGGGGTTTTATTGGCTGTAGTATCACTAGCAGTCCTAGTTTCTTAAGGATCTTCTTGCTTAACTGAGTTTATTAATTTATTTGGCTGGAGGAGAAACCTGTTCTCTGCTGTTCTTCAAGCATCAATGTCAGGATTATTCCTATGGGGTTAGCTATACCATACACTTCTGTCAAATCAGTAACCCTAACTCTTATCATTTTTTAAAATTCTGTGTCAGAGTTGAACATTAGTTTAGTCTATTCCTTCTTACTGTGTTCTCTTCCTTTCTGGCAAATAGCATTCAGCCAATGTAAACCTGTCCAGTCAATCCTGCCATCAGGATTTCTGCTTTTCTCACTTGATTAGCCCTGTCCCTTATGATTACGACTTTGCACAATCTTTATCTAGTCCCTAGCTCCCACTTGTAAGAGCTTGAGTATCCTTAACAGGCATGCCTAACTCTACTGTAGCCATACCCTGTTACCAGTCTCAAGTCAGGGCAACCTGGCTGTAGGTGCTTTCCTACCCACTTTGTAATTTGAAGATAGCAGGGGGACCTACGGGCCTCCCTGTCTAATTGTAAGAGTTCATATCTCTGCAGATGGGATGGAATTCTGCACCTTGGATTTAGTCAGGCTGGAGGGTTTTTTGATGAAGGAGGATGTTGTACCCAACTGAGTTCAGGATACTTGGTATCATGAGAAAGAAGGCAGAGGCCTTTGTGTGTACAGCAGACTCTGTACCGGTGAAAGCAGTGTGAAACAACCTCATCAAGCTCCCTGTTCACTCAGTCTTCTGCTCTAGCACACTGATTTAATGCTGAGTCCCTATTGCATTTCTCTGTCAGCTGACTCGAATTCACTGCCTGAAGTGCTGCACCCTGGGTTTAACAGGCTGATGCCCCTCTGACACCGCCAGGAATCAGCTGTACAGTGTCCTACTGTAAATTTTCTGTTTAATCCATCTTGTCCTGTTTGAAGATGTACGAGTTCTCTTTTGTCTCATGAAGAGGTAGGTTAGGCTGTTAAGAGCAAAAAACTTTGCAGTTTGGAGGGATGGATGGTTTTCTTTTTAGCAGAAGCACTTGGATAGTACCTCAGACTGTTCAAGAAGTTCTTCCCTTTAAGAGGTTGAATAAATGGAGAATGAGTAAGAGAATTTGTCAAAATAAAGACTACTTTGATTGGTTTATAGGCTTTAGAGATTTTGCGGTTTTTCTTACTGACTGTAATAAATGTTTAGCATGCAGTAAGTAATTTACAAGAAGTTCCAATTTGAAAGAACTTGAATAATGCCATTGAGCCTCATAATTGATTTTTATATCTGGAAGACTGAAATAAGTTGACTTCTGTGATGCTGCAAGATTTGGTTTGCCGAGTGGCAGCCTCAAAGCATCTCTGTTCAAACAGCAGTGATAACTGAAGGAATCACTGCCTTGTGTCCATCAGATAACAAACATTAAAATCCAGGCATGTAGAGGACATACTCAAGAAAACTGCCTCCCCTTGGTACCCTGAATTCTTCTTGAAAATACTTGGTTTGGGTGGGGAAGTATTTTAGTTCTGATCTCTACATAATCCCTGTCAGTCATACATCAGCAGAAAGCTTTTGAGTGCACTTTTATCTGATTTTGTTGCTGGCCTTTTTAGGATGTTAGCCTGTCATTTAATATATTTTTTTAACATTAATTTTAATATTATATTATTGAGAAATGCCACTGATCAAACAATTCCCTCCTGGCACAATAGTGCAAATCTCTAATTGAAACACTGGCCAGCTACCTTGAAGAGAGACTTGGCAACGTTTGGAGATATTGTATAAACATTTTGGTGTTTCCCATCTTAAGTTCTAGCTAACCCCTGACACAAGATGGAAAATAGCCTTTTAAAAAGTAAGTGTTCAATCTTTGCTTCCTGCAGATGATTCCTTTACTTTTTTTTTTCCTTTTCTTTTCTCCCCCCTGGTGTGTGTATTTTGCACATAGAAACTGGTAAGTTTTACCTGATATAAATATATAGAGACTGCACAGAGACAGGGAAAGTGGTCTGGAAAACTGTACTCTTCACACAGCAAAGTCAATTGTTGTTATCATGGAATCATGGAATTGCCAGGATTAGAAGGGATCTCAAGGATCATCTAGTTCCAACCCCCCTGCCATGGGCAGGGACACCTCACACCTCACCTAGCATACTAGCTTGCTCAGAGCCACATCCAGCCTGGCCTTAAAAACCTGCAGGGATGAGGCTTTTATCACCTCTCTGGGCAACCTGTTCCAGTGTCTCACCACCCTCATGGTGAAGAACTTCTCCCTTACATCCAATCTGAATCTACCCACTGCCAAGATGCACTTTAAATGTTTAGCCAAAAGTGATTATGGGGCTGCTGTTTCAAATGTAAGGAGGTGTGATTGCCCTCCCTGATAAAAGCTTAATGTTAGACTGCGTCTGGCAAATCTGGTTACTCTCTGTGTACGGTCTGAGCCAATTTTAGCAATTTCTGGTGTGCATGCTTTTATGCCAGTTGCTCAGTAGCTGGTTCAGGCATTAAAATTTTAAATGTGCATTCAAATATTAAATTCAAATCTGGATAAGTTATTTGTTTAAAATTATATAGAATTAAATATGTTTTTCAAGTTTCTCAGTAAACAACTCTCTTCTCTCTTCCTGCTTTCCATCACTCTCCAGGAAAAGGGACATGCACGTAGCATCAAAGCCTCTTTTTTGAGGTTTCTAAGTGCAGTGAGCACAGATTGACCAAAAAAAGGTTTATATTAGGAACAGAGCTGATCATACTTCTGTATCATCCTTACCAAAGCTCCTACTGAACTGTAGTATGTTGATGAATAAGGAATACAGCAGGAGCCAGAGCCATACTTGGTGTATATGAACCCCCTGCTATTAGTCTAAGGGAAGAGGCACAGAACTTGCTGTTTGAGAGTGTTTACTGGAATTAAGTCTACATATGAAATAAATTGCTGTAGTTCACTTGTTTCCATATCTTTATGAATGAAAGCCCAACTCTCTGCTAGAGCTACATGGGAGGTGGGGGAAGAATGCTTCCTAATTACATATTATGAGATCAGAGAGCACAGTGAGATTTCAGGATAACCTCTTCAAACCCTTTTTTTCCCTGTGTTTCTATCAGTTGCTCTTCTCTCTTCATCTGCATTCCTGTGTACTTCAAAATCAGTTCTCCACTCTAATTTTATGTCCCTGTGAAGGCAAGTATCTTTTTTTCCTTTTCATTTAAGAGCTTTTAAAAGCATAATTACTCTCCTCACTGTTTTCTCTGCTGCTAACATTTCAGAGTGATCTCTATTCTAAATAAAGGTTTATTCTAACATTTCAGAGTGATCTTTGGCATTTTATAGATAGCTATAAACCAAGCAGAAAACATGCCAAGTTACATTGTGAATCCCAGGTTCTTGCTTCCTAATTATCTTTTTGTGAGTCAGGAGGAAAAAACGCTCCCAATCCATCGAACCATTTGCATACATGCCAAAATGTTCTAGGGAATACTTGAAAGTGGGAGGGTTTATCTGCTCCCTGAATTCTTTCTTTCTTGAGTCTTGTCAGTAATTAGATCTCTTCAGTGCATATGATTCAGTGCATTTGTAATGCAATCTAAATTTTCTACGTCAAAAGTTTTGAAAATAGACAATAAATATGGAGCAAGATGAGCAAAGTGTTTGCCCCCAAGGTTGGCTGTTCCTTTCCTTTCAGTGTATTACTCATGTAGGTTCTCTACTTCACTTTTTTGGTCCTTGTTTTCAACTATCTTAGACTGGATGCAGTTCTATCCTACCTCCGTGCCTCTCCAACTTGCATACCCTAGTTCACAGTATCACAGTATAACTTAGGTTGGCAAGGACCTCGAGGATCATCGAGTCCAACCTATCAACACAGGCCCCATGACTAGTTCTCTCTTTACTTGATTACTACCTGCCCCTCCACTCTACACTTGGTATCTTCAAGTTTTCTGAGTTGCAAATAATACCTTACTATCCTATTTTGGTTGGTTTGTTCTCTTATATTCCCCTCTTACATGATGAGGAAGGGTGGAAGCCAGACAAAATAACGCAGCAGGTAAATAATGTGAACTGAACTACACAGAGTTTGGAAAATTGGACTTAGTTGGTTGTCATCTGCCTGCCTTTAGGCAAGAATGGCAGGACCCTTTTTTCTCTTAAATTCATCAGTGCTGTCTTCCCTGTTGCCAGCGTTGTGGTAAGACATCAGCACCTTCAAGTTATTTCCAAGATTGTTTGGGAATCTGTCCAACACAGGAAGTCTGGCTAGGCTGTTACTTAATGCATATTGTATCCTTGACACCCTGTTTGTCTGCAGACTCTGCCACTTGATACAACTTGTATCACCTACCCAACACAGGCAGGACTGTGGAAGGTTATTCCCTCAAGTCGGAGTGGACTGCTGTATTGATGGGCATTGGTTGTGTCAAGAAGCTGTTAGGAAATGGGAAGAGCAAGTCCTCACTCCCTCATTCCTCTTCCTCTCCAGGAGACATAAGTGGTCAAATGAGATTTACTCAAACAGAACAAAAATTACTTGCAAATAGTCTTTGAAAGCGCTTGTAGAATGAGTGGACAGTGACAAGCCACAGAGGCAAAGCAGGGCTGCATAGGTTTGTGAGAGTTGGAAATGCAGTCTGACTGCAAGACTCATAGGTGAGCTAATCTGTAGTAGAACAAGAGGACACCAAGATCGTGGAGGTTATCATCAGTTACAGATAATGGAAAGGATTTGGAGCATCTAGCAAATGGGTGTACAGTTTGTGCTTGATGGAGACTGAAGAAGCATTTACACAGAGAGGTTTTATTTATCACTGGTCTAATGTTTCCAAGAGTGGGCACACTGTATGGCAAACCCCTCTTTCTCTCAGTTCAGAGGAGTGCAGAAGAGTTTTGAAGCTGCTGTCAGGTACTCTTGCCCATTTGGGCACACTGCAGCTAGTAGTGTTTGCAGCTACATAGGACACCCTTTGCAAAGCAAGCCAACGCTTATTAGTCAGTTGGCGTACAACAACTGGTTTGTGAATGGAAAAGCAAAGCTTAAACATATGTCTGTGCTGGCAGCATGAATTACTTTCCTGTATAAGTGTTCAGGATTCCTTTATTCCTTCTTTACATTTCCAGCAGAGCTCTGAACTGGGAGTTTAGACATCAGGGCTCATGTTTTGTCCAAGTTTTAGTCAAGTCAGTTTGACATGTTCTTCTTTCCTTGGCTGCCAGCGATTATAAGTCAATACTTGGAATGATCATTCGTGTCTCGCCCACAGTCATACACGGGCAGTTTTGGGGGATTTCACTCAATTCTTTTTCAGTCTGTTGTCCTGAAAAATCCCTTAACCCTTTCAGTACCCACAGACAACAATCCAACATATGGTGTGAAACCATTGTGGTTTTCATTTTAAAAGTAACTGGCAGCAGTTTTCAAAGAGTTTGCAGTACTGTGTTTTAACAATAAAACATAGTAGTTACTATGCTTACACCAGTTAATATAATTTGACAGATAAGTGCTATGAAGACCTACCAGCCTCAGTGTGGGTTATTTACATACTGTGATACACACAATCCTGAAAAGCTGGCTTTAAAGTTCTGCTTTTTTTTTAATAAGACTCCAAGCCGAGTTAAATTAAGAAGAGATGTGGAGAAGTTACAGCAAAATCATAGTAACCTCATTGTGGCTGGGAAAAAGTGGAGTTTTCCTTGTTTTCATGGTTTATTCTCCACAAAGAATACATAAATTTATAACAATTTTGTTGAGTGGGGCTGATAAAAGGAAGACTCTTCAGTGTAAATATAACTAAATGGGGAGATGGGAGTATCTCCTTATATTCATCAATACAACTGGCACAGGCTTCTAGGCTTGAAACGCATTGGTCTTAGCTTAAGGTAGCTTTCTTCTGTGAGCTATGCAGCATCACTCATACAAACTATTTCTTATTTACAGACTGGTATTTTTATTGCCTCCTTGACCTCAGAAAAGCAAGAACAATTTCTGATCATTTCCTGATCTGAATTGGGAACAGCAAGTCCTACACTAGTGTGTTCTATTGTTTTTTTTTCAACCTGGGGTTTGTGTTTGGACAGCCATTTTGAAGCGTTTCACTGTACATCAAAATAAAAGGTCCTAATGGATTGCTTCCTGCCTGGCCAGACAAAAGCAGCTATTAGAAAAATGAAATAAAACACAAAATTATTTGTGCCTTAGCAAGTTTGAAACAAACAGTAGAGCAGGACAAAGTGGGCTTTCTGTTAATGGCTTTGCTTGATCAGGTATTTATAGTCTGTGTATGGTTTTATTATATATTAAATTCTGACAATAAGGTAGCTTTTCCTCTCTGAGGTCAGTAGTGTTCAGATTAATCAGGCTGACATTTCATGCCGGTGGGTCATGAACTGTTGATAATAGCATTAAATGGTGATTCACTTGCTGCGGGGAGCACAGCTCATTATCCAGTCACTATATTAAATCATCGCCACAACCAGCTAGAGGCCTCTGGGTGTGCATGTACACATCAGCACACACACATGAAAATAAGGGCGGGGATCTCTGTCCTGCAGCTGCCCATTTCTCCCTCTGTAAGACATGGTTAAAGCCGTTTCACGGCACACAAGGATGATGGACTTCTCCCCATTTTGGAGACTGGAGTAGTTCTCTCTGGCAAAAAAAAAAAAAACCCTGTTTATGGATGAAACAGGACTGGGAGACTGTTATTTTCCTAGCTTCTCCCTGATAAAGGGGTGCAATTTTTATAGCCAGTTCTGTGTTAAGACAAAAGTGAAGAAAAATGCACGTGCATCACTTCTAAACAGTAATGTTGGGAAAGGAACGAGATGCAACACGAAACAACAAACAAACTGAAATCTGACTTGCTGGTATTCATTGAGGAGGGATTTTTATTTAATGCTGTGTTTCAGGGGCTTCTATATTAGTTTCAGATGTGCTATTTCCTGTTAAAAACATCCATGCTAAAAAAAAAATGAATAGAAAAAAATAGCCACTGTCTCAGTGCAAGAAAAAGCATATCTATCATAATGGAAAATTTTAAAATAGAAGGCTGTCTGAATGGCTTTACAGTGGATTAATTATGTTGAAAGAGGGGGAAATTCCACTCTCTAATGCTTAAAAGATTTTGAACATAAGTTGCATTCTTGAAAAATGAGATTTGAGTGGAGAGCATTGGAAGACATATGTTTAGCAATTAATATGAAATGCTGGGATTTCTCTCTTACCTAGAGCAGACAACAGGAGAGTTGTCTCCCTTCCTGCTCTCTGCACCCTCCATCTGAGCCAGAGTAAAGTAACTGTAAAGTAACTGTTGTTCAAAGGCATCACTTAGAGGTGCTTCACTTGCAGATACAAGGACTCACCTGAAATAGGAACTTCTCAGGGTCTCTGTAACTGACACTGGAGAAATGATTTAGGGTTGGTTTTTTTTAGTATATTACACATTTCTACAAAAAGACATCATGTTTAATCCATGCATAAATATTATTTACCATGAGAACCATGTTAACCTCAGTATTAACTTCAAACAGAGAAGTTGGGGGGGGGGGGGGTGAAGTTTCCACATGTACGTTTTTACACTTTCATCTACACTTTTGCAGAAAGGGAAGCGTTTTCCTGAGGCAAGTAGCACGCTAGATACTTTGAGAAGTGTGGAGGGAAATGAATTAAGGAATCCTAAATTCCTCATTGCCCCTTTTTTTTTCCTTTAAGCAGCTAAAGCTGCCAAGAGAAACAAGATAGCATGAAAAAGCGGTAGGCCACTAGAGGTCACTGTTTGGTAATCAACTTCTAATGAACCAGAACTGTCAGGAAGGCCAATAAATTACACTGTGGATTTTTCTAATTATGAATTCCTATTTAATCATTCACTGACAAGTTAACTGTGGCAGTGGTTCTATGTACTTTGCATACACAGTTATGTTAATGTACTATTATATTTCTTAGGATGGAGGTCTTCCATCATTAGAGCAGTTCATTACCAAAGACTCTCTTATCTAATCATAATTACTGATTATGAGAAATAATTAACTTTGTTACCCTCTTGATTCTGTTCATAGGCAAAATGCACTCTCTTTCTTTTTATCTTCCTTCTTTTTTTTCCTTTTTTTTTAAGGGAGGACCAGGGCAAGTATTGACTTCAGATATCTTTACATTTAAAGGGGGGAAAAAAAGGATAATTTAGTTTTGAGTAAAATTATTTAAGTTATAGCATCGGAGTAGTCACAGTTAGTGGGGAGGGGAAGAGGTAGATGAATTATTTTATAGCAGGTCTTCTTAAGTTGTCATTCTGTGCAGTTAAAAATGCAAATGTGTTTTTGCTTCATGAAAGTGGAGCATTTGGAGCATGTCAAGATCTGTAAATTTAAACCATATGATTGCATGTGCTCATCCTGAAACAATAAAAATAATGATAAAAATATTGTCTCTTTAAAAAAAAAATATTTCTATACTAAGCTTAGAATTAGTTCATCTCTAAAGAAGCATGGCTTTTAATTCCATGACAAGCATTTGAACTCATCAGATAAGTGGCATCAAGTATATTTGAGAACACTGGAAAAGTACATTGCATTTTAGGCTGGAGGGCAATGCTAAATCTAGTTCTCTGAAAGAGATGTATCTGCTTTGCAGAAGAGAATTGTGTGCAGAGGATCTCTTGAGAAGGAAATAGAACTGGGAAGGGCCTTATAACGAAAAGATTCCTTAAATGGAAGCTCTGTATCTTCCCAATTTAGGCTGGTTTGCTCGCAGTTGTCATCTTGCAGGATTATTCTGCTTTGCCTTTTCAGTGCCAAATGAAAGCTCCAAGAATTAACTATGAATATGCTGGAAATGGGCAGCAGACAATGCTTTGTTACTTTGTGGATGTAGAGTTAGGCATGCTGAAAAGTAAAACGCTGTTGGTTTGTTTTTAAAGGAGAAGCGGAAAGACTGTGTGGGTTGTTTACTGCCTCCAGAGGCAAAGTTCAATGCCGAAGCACTTGCAGAAAGGACAGACATATCTGAAGCAATGCACCCTGATGGTGGTTCCAATTATAAAAAAAAAAAAAAGTCTTGATCTCATACCACTGATGACACTTTAAGGGGACAAGGTTCAGAAGTTCATTTAAAAATGCTCAGCGCGGCCCAGTCTTCAGTCCTGTTTTTTACGCCTTTCTTTCCAATTTCGGTTGGTAAAGCTGTATCAGTTCTCCTATTTAAAACTCTCAGCTGGGTAACTCTCCAGCAAAAAAAAAAACAACAAACTGGAAATTGGTTTCTTTTCAAATTATCTGGCCATACATTGCTCTTTTCTTTTTCAATTGTGTTGGATTCCTGCTATTAAATGCTAGGTGCTCTTTTAATCTTCTAAATACAAATATTGCTCTAATGCTTAGGATTTCCATACGACATCACTACATGTTCAGCTCTTAGATAAAGCAGAAATGCTTAGGAATAAGTATGCTGTGCTGTTCCACTCCATTTTAATGCTGTTTGATTTATTTCTCCATTCACAATTTTCTTCTGTAACAGGAAACAACTAACAAATGCATCGGTAGAAATTTACCTGCATAACTTTAGGCTTCTCCAGTTGGCCTCCTAAGAGGCAAAACTTTATTAGAATTAGAATAAACCAAACCAGGTTGGAAGAGACCTTCAAGATCATCGCGTCCAACCCATCAACCAATCCAACCCACCCAAACAGCTAACCCATGGCACCAAGCACCCCATCAAGTCTCCTTCTGAACACCTTCAATGACGGCGACTCCACCACCTCCCCGGGCAACCCATTCCATAGTGCAATCACTCTTTCTGTATAGAACTTCTTCCTAACATCCAACCTGAACCTCCCCTGGCGCAGCCTGAGACTGTGTCCTCTTGTTCTGGTACTGGGTGCCTGGGAGAAGAGACCAACCTCTGCCTGTCTACAACCTCCCTTCAGGTAGTTGTAGAGAGTGATAAGGTCACCCCTGAGTCTCCTCTTCTCCAGGCTAAGCAGCCCCAGCTCCCTCAGCCTCTCCTCATAGGGCTTGTGTTCCAAAGGAATACAAGGAGACTTGGACCCATACCTGTTGAGCAATGCAATTTAAATACATAGATCAGTATGATTTTTTTTTTTAAGGCTTTTTTTTTTTGAAGCAATGTTTTTAATGTCTTCATTATTCAGGGGAAAAAAAATCCATGCTGCAGTGTTCTGTTGCTTTTGGGGGTCTATGTGGTGGTAATGTGGTAAAGAAATTCATCCAGGACTAAAGCATTTCAAGTATTTTTGAGTTTGTAAAATTGGGATTAATATCTTGTTACAGTTGTACTGATTCTGGAGAAATATGTAAGCAACAGCATGTAAAATTCCTGGTTTCTTTTTCTTTTAAAGGTTCATGTTTTTCTCTTACAACAAAAGGGTTTCAGCTATTATGTATATGTTCCACGATGCTGTGTAACCATGCTTGCATTTTGTGGTGGAGTGAAGTTAGAAGGCAAAAAGCACTTCATACTTTCTAGATAGAGACTTTCAAGCTCAACTAGCAAAATCTGCAAACATGGTGGTGCATGGCTAATGGTTTTTGTACTTTACAGAGCTCAGCAAGGTTGGCCACATGTCTGATTTTATTGGCCGTGAATTTGCATGTGTGTTGCTCAGCCAAAACAGATGAGATGAAAAGTTGTGGTGCCAAGGTCAACTGTTTGTTCTATTTGTGGCTTTTGCTATTCCACCCTTAAGCTTTTTGGAGGTTTGATGTTTGTTGTTCATTTTGATACTGTCTATGGCTTCTAGTCAGAGCAGGCAAAACAGCTCTTCTGGGATTTTACCTTCTCTTTTTCTAAGAGGACATTAGAAGACTCCATCCCTTTGATGTTTTTCTTCTATAGTCCCACAGTAGTCTGTTTTCTGGTTGCTGATTTTCCTCATGGACTGGAAGCTTCTGAAGAAAGTGGGGTTACAATGACCTCAGTAGGTGTTAAAATATGCATCTCTGTCACCTTTCTAATGCCAAACACACATTTTCTCGTTTTTGCACTACGGAATTGAGATGAATTTTCATTTCAGGGACTTGCAGCCTCATCCAGATGGAAGTTTTTCTAGGACCTGTCTGCCAAATTTTAGTTGTGTGGAGAGTTAACACTGGCCCACATAGTTGAGAAGCTGTCTGCATGCTTATGTTTCATTTTTAGACTTTCTCTAAAAGATTAGAAATTCAAACAGTAGTGCTGGGCAAGAAGATGATGGGTTATTTTCTTTGTTTCTCTTGTGTTTGATGCTGTTGCAGTGATTAGCCAGATAGCATAATGCTTTACATTTGGACTGTCTTGGCCTTCTTTGAAACTTGGATATGTGGACTACAGTGCCTCCTGTTCTTCACTCTCTGTGCAGCCTTCTTGCTAATGTTCACATAAATAAAGAAAAAAAATAATCAATTGAAATGCTTGTTTTGAACTGTGCTAAGATCTGTGCAGTTAGTTTTGCTGTCCTCAACTGTAGCTACTTGCAATTCTCCTGTTAGGTTGTAATATTTTTTGTGTAGGTCTGCAGTCCCAAACGAGATTTAGACCATATATCTTAACATTAGGGAAGGGTAAGGGAGGAGATAAATCCAGCAAGAACACTTTTCCTCTTGTCTAGGGCTTTTATGGTGGAGTATGAATTAAAGGGAGAAAATAGGAAAGATGAGTGGCATGGTCTACTGTTTTTAAGTGGGTTTGATACAGTATTTTGGGTGTTAAAAATAAGCAAATAATTTAATCAGTCATACTTTATTTCCTTTCTTACTGCAATGCTGCTAACCTTTTTACTTGGTAACTTTTGGGGCGCTTTGATATTACTCTTTGCTGTTAACCTGACTAGAACTAAATGTAACACTTTTTTTACACTCTTTTTTGAAGTGTTGCAGGCAGAACCATCTCACCAGGCCTTTCAGCTTGTACTTCTGTTGAAAAAGTCAAAAGTATCCTCTGTGTATTTGCCTTTTGCAACTCATTTTCTTTGGCTAATCCTTTTGGAGGCATCAGTTGCTACTTAATACTGTCTCATAAAATTTTCCTGGGGCATTTGCCTCATATTAAACTGCCTTAACAACAGCTTCTACTCAATTTTTGCATGATTTATTGAGAGGGCATATTTTTTTTTCTCTATTTTGGCATCCTTCTGTATTACATCTAAATCAGACTGAAGATTTCTTACTCTGGCACCCACTGCCAAGTTTAAGTACTAATCCCTATACAATACCACTGAGGACTTCCTTTAAAAGATAAAGCTTCTCATTACCATTTAGCCTATCTTGTATAATCAGATCTTTATCCTTCTCTCTATACTGCTCTCTACCTTCAGTTGCTGATGATGTTTACATAATTTTCCCTGTGCCCTCTGCTATTGTAACACTCATATGTACCCATTGTTTGGACACATGTACCATGATTCATGTAAATCCCTATGTATGTTCTCCTTGGAGCCCCTAAGGATCCTTGCATGTAGAGCAACACTTCCAGATTGGCATGTGGAGATGGAGTTTGGTACTGTCTTTTGTCTTTGGACAGCACCTTGCAAAACAGGGACCTGGCCCTGTGACAGCAAGGTAATGTGCTAAAGAAAGGCTATTAAAGCAGTCTCTGGCTGCATCTTCTGCTTTGATATTATTTAGGAGGCAAAATCTGTTTAATTACTCCCTCTCATGCTGGGCTGCCCAGAACAGGTAGCATATTGCACACCTCTCTTGCATCTTTCTTTCAGCCTCTGCTGCTGCTAGGAAAATAGCTGCATAGAGCATTAATGCTGATGCACACAGTCTGATCCACTCGTCTTCATTCTTGCCTGTGCTTATGGATGGGGGCTGGAGGAGGAGGAGGAGGGAATTATTATTCTGCTGCTGACACAGGGAGAATGAGAGTGGCTTGATGCAACAGAGGATTATGTTCCCTGAGGATAAACAAACAGAAGGAGATAAATTAGGAGAGAGGATAACCCTGTTAATATGTGCATTCCTTAATTCTGATTCAGTTTTTCAAAACATATGATTTCAGAGTTTAGAGATTTAATTAGTACCTATAAACCACCTCTTGAAGTTTACCTTTTAGATTGTGGAGGAACGCTTTGAGTTGGCATTTGAGATGCACAAATTTGCCCATAAACAGGAATTGTAGGTCGTGATACGAATATTGTGTGAAGGAAAAATAATAATGAAGACATTGCCATTCCTTCCTCAATTAAGAAAAAAAAATAAACTTCTCTTCTCCGGACGTTTTCCGAATACTGTTTGCTGGGAAGTCAGAGCAGCTTATTCCTTGCAGTCTTCTGTTGCTTTTTCAGCAGAAGCTGGGCCATTGTGATATTTATCTGAATTCAAACAAGGCTAATTAAAAGAGCTGCTGACAGTTGTTGTGATCTGACTTTGACTGGAGCTTGATGGTCATTATGGGTAAATAATGAACCAGGTCTGCAAATGTAGCAGCTGCCAACTTGGGATAGAACAGCTATTGCGTCCAATTTAAGGATCTATCGACCGCTTCCCTTCTCCCTGCAGATCTTCTTCCTAGCAGAACACTAATGTTTTCTACCGCTTTGTTTTGTGGGTTCAGCTATTTCTGATACAGTCTATAATTTCCTCTTAAATATTTAACCTAGTCCATTATTAGCTTTCAGAGTTAACAACTTTTCCGTTGGGTTTTCCTTGCATTTTTATTTTGTTTTGTTTAATGGGTGGGTTGTTTTTTTTGCTGTTTGCTTTTATGTACAATGTAACTGCTTAAATAATGATGATAATGTGTGTTTAATTTGCCTGTTGCTGCAGAATAAAAATCCACTAGGCTTTTTTTCTTTGTGTAGCCATAATCTAGTAAACTGTATGATTAGATTATGCCGTAAAAGAGATCCTGCTTCTTCCTTAAACATGCTTTTGTCTGGAGTAAAACTGAATGCTCGTTGTATTACTCTTCAAAGCACTGACTTGTACCTCCATTTCCATTTCTGTTCAATCATCACTGGTTTATGAGGTAGGGTGATGCAAAGCTCTATTTATCAGAAGAGAGAAACAGCAATGACTTTCATTAAGGCACAGGTCCAAGTGCGTTGTCGTTTCATCAAGAGCTTTGCCTTGTCCCATTAGCAGGCAGAAACAGTGAGTTAAAGGGGGAAAAGGCAAATTTTAATAATAGATTAATTCAGCTTTCTTGTAAAACCCCTGCCATTATAAATGCAGTAGAGGCATTTAAAAGCCACCACAGACTTTTATGTACACAAGAACTTAGCGTGTCTACCCAGCATTTGCTCAGCTGCCATTAGGCAAGGCAGCATGCGTTATGTAAAATGTACAAAGGCGCCTGTGCCTAGCGCATAATGCGGCAGAACTAGGGACCTTGCTGGGAAGAAATGATCCCAAGCGTGCCCCTAAAAGACAAGTCTTTCTTTGAGATATAATGATGAAAAATTGCCCATTTATTGGTGTCTTTGCGTTTCAGCAAAACCGAAACTTGGGCTCGTTGTCTGTGGCGCTGCCGCAGGGGTTTGGTGCACGTCTGTGTGCGCCCCGGTGCACGGGCGTTCCTCTTCTTGCTCCAGAAAGGCCAGCGGTACGTTGTTAACAAGGGGTTATGCTATGCTGGTTTATGTTAAACCAGATCACCCCCTAACATGTGCAGAGCCATTCATCTGTGTCACCAAAACCCAAGAGAACATCTGACATGGACTTTGAAACAGAAACAGTGATCACTTACAAATCAAACATGGCACGCTCTAAACCGATTGTGCACGGCAATCTTTTCGAGAAAGGACAACTAATTGAACATGATAAAGTGTAAAGTTAATTAACACCCTTAAATTTGTTGATTACTTTCACGGGATTATATTGTTCGTTGAGGAGCAGCTTTCTGTCCCAGCTGTCGCCTTTTTAGCGAATGTCGCTGGTAAACAATAGAGACACCATAACAAGTCGTAAATGGTCCCTGTGACAGCAGCCCCTTGTGAGGCTGCATCTGTAGAAAATGATTAGAACAATTGCATTTTAAAGACGGCTCACATTGCAGCCCGGTCCCATCGGCCCTCTTCTTTATCTCCACTGATGGCAGGCTGGTTAAAACATTTAAGTTCTTTTGAGCAAATTAAGTGATTTACTGTGTTTTAGTTATACAGCAGCAGAATAGCTTCATAGGTCCAGCTTTGACACTGATTTTTGTAATGGGGAGAAACACAAGCCCTTTGAGTGGTGGTGTGTTGTGGGTGGTTTGGGTGTTTTTTTTCTGAGACTGCTCCATTTACTTGTTTCCTGAGGATACATTGAGGATGGCAGACGTTGCCTATGAAACAAGTAGGGGGAAAAAATTGATACCGTATTTATATTTTATAAAGTAGCTTCCTTGTGGCTATTTGAAATTTATAGTATTATTTTAAATACTCTCCTTTAATTTCCAGTAGGGATTTGTAGCTGGGCTTGCTTATACGTGCCTTTTAATTGGTTTTGGATTTATACATGTAGTAAATTGATAGTAACCTTTCCAGTTAATCTTTCCTTGTGTATCTTGGTTTAACTTCTTGCAAGTTGCAGGAGACAAAGTATTTCATGCGAGCTGGCAGGTACTTAAAAAGACCTGCTTAGTCTTAAAACCACACAGACATACACAAGATACAAATACACAAGGTTCTCTAGTTCAGCCTAGCATAAGAGAGCAAATATGACAAGAGACTGCTTGTTTGAGGTGACTGCAGTCCCTTTAAGCTGCCTGTTTGCAAAAATATTGGAATAAAGGACCAGTATTCCCTTGTGCTTCCCAAAGCAAAGCCTCAACTCTTAGACTTGATGGTATGACATTACAAAACAGGAAAAAGGATTAAAACTCTAGCACTGGGCTTCTTTTGAGTCTAGTTTAAATCACAAGATTTGTTGTTAAAATTGCTCGATAAAACCACACATTGAATAGACAAGTGGTAAAACAGATTGGTTTTGTCTAAGCTTCTTGATGGTAGAGCCTTCATCTCCAGCTTGCCCTTCAGAGTCTCTGTAACAGCTATCTTCTCATTGTCTCAGTAATTCTTCTCAACTTTGTCAGCAAATATTTTAAATCTCTTTTTAATTTGCAGGTGCAACACTACCGTGGCTGTGTTTTGGCACATGGGTATGCTTGGGTGCTCTGTCTTTCCAGCAGTGCTCTGTGTTTCCAGCAGTGTAACTGTCTTCAGCATCACCCCTGTGAAAGTGCTGTAATGCTTAGCCTTGTAATACCACTTCTCTTTAAGTCACCTGCCCTCAGCTCTTTTTATGGATACTGATGAAACCAAAATGAAAAGCAGCTACTTTTATGTTACATCCTTACATTAACATCTTTTTTCTAGCAAGTTGTGTTGTTACTAATAAGCAAAGTGATTGAAACCAAGCTGCTTTAATGATCTATCTATAGAGGTTAGACCTTTTGGGGATTTTTTGAAAAGGAAACATCTCAGTGACAAATTACAAGGCTTTTCCCAGCATGTTAAATACTGCTGAATAAGCAGAGAAAAGTGAGTATGGAAGGGCAGGATGGCTACTGACCTAGGCTGCCCAGCCTGGATGCAAAAACTTGAGGCCATCTCCAAACTGCCCCAGAATATTTGCAACCACTTGCTGTTGTCATGTGAGGGCTTCTAAACCTCCATTCACATCTTCATCTAAAGTTTTGAACTCAGGAACTCCTCTGCAGAAAGTTCACTGAGTAATCCATTGACAGTCAAAGTGAGAAGCATGTGGATTGAACTAATCTTTGTCCCACAAGTAACTCAGCCAGCTGCAACAGGACTCTTGAGCAGGTTTTTATGTATCTCTTCTGATTAAAAGAAAAGTAATTTTTCAGATCTTTGTCCAAAACCTTCTAATACCCAAAGGGGACACCCATCCCCAAGATGTTTCAAAAGATCCCCAAGATATTTCAAAAGTCCTGGCAGTCTGGTGAAGTCCCCACAGACTGGAAAAGGGGAAACATTGCCCCCATCTTCAAAAAGGGCAAGAAGGAGGAACCAGGGAACTACAGGCCAGTCAGTCTCACCTCTGTGCCTGGAAAGATCATGGAACAGATCCTCCTGGAGTCACTGCTCGCTCAAAAGAATAGTGAAGAGGTGATTGGGAACAGTCAGCATGGCTTTGCCAAGGGCAAATCCTGCCTGACCAACCTGGTGGCCTCCTATGAGCAGGTGACAAAATTAATAGATGAGGGGCGAGCAACTGATGTCGTTTACCTGGACCTGAGCAAAGCCTTTGACACTGTCCCACACCACATCCTGGTCTCCAAACTGGTGACACATGGGTTTGATGGGTGGACCACTAGATGGATAAGGAACTGGCTTGATGGTTGCACCCAAAGAGTGGCTGTCAATGGCTCCATGTCCCAGTGGAGGCCAGTGACAAGTGGAGTCCCTCAGGGATCAGTCCTGGGACCTGTCTTATTCAACATCTTTGTGGGGGACATGGACAGTGGCATTGAGTGCACCCTCAGCAAGTTTGCTGATGACACCAAGCTGTGTGGTGCAGCAGACACGCTGGAGGGAAGGGAGGCCATCCAGCGGGACCTTGACAGGCTGGAGAGGTGGGCACAGGCCAACCTCATGAAGTTCAATAAGAGCAAGTGCAGGGTCCTGCATCTGGGTCGAGGCAATCCCAGGCACAAATACAGGCTGGGCAGTGACTGGCTGGAGGATAGCCCTGAGGAGAGAGACTTGGGGGTGCTGGTGGACAAAAAGCTCAACATGAGCTCTCAGTGTGCACTTGCAGCCCGCAAAGCCAATCAGATCCTGGGCTGCATCAGGAGAAGTGTGGCCAGCAGGTCGAGGGAGGTGATCCTCCCCCTCTACTCAGCCCTGGTGAGACCCCACCTGGAGTACTGTGTCCAGTTCTGGAGCCCCTATTCCAAGAGGGATGTGGAGGTGCTGGAACGTGTCCAGAGAAGGGCCACGAGGATGATCAGAGGGCTGGAGCACCTCTCCTATGAGGACAGACTGAAGGAGTTGGGGCTGTTCAGTCTGCAGAAGAGAAGGCTCCGAGGAGACCTAATTGTCGCCTTCCAGTATCTGAAGGGGGCCTACAGGAAGGCTGGGGAAGGACTTCTCAGGATCTCAGGTAGTGATAGGACTAGGGGGAATGGAATGAAGCTGGAGGTGGGGAGATTCAGGCTGGATGTGAGGAGGAGGTTCTTCACCGTGAGAGTGGTGAAACCCTGGAATGGGTTGTCCAGGGAGGTGGTCGAGGCCCCGTCCCTGGGGGTGTTTAAGAGCAGGCTGGATGAGGCTCTGTCCAGCCTGATCTAGTGTGGGGTGTCCCTGCCCATGGCAGGGGGGTTGGAACTAGATGATCCTTGTGGTCCCTTCCAACCCTGAATGAAACTATGAAACTATGAAACTATGTTCTGTCATACTGCAGTGCTACTCTCTAACTCTTCAGAATTTACCAGGTTGGAAAAGACCTTTGAGATCATCAAGTCCAAACTAGCACCCAACACCATCTAATCAACTCAACCATGACACTAAGTGCCTCATCCAGTCTGTTTTTAAACACCTCCGGTGATGGTGACTCCACCACCTCCCTGGACAGCCCATTCCAATGGCCAATGTCTCTTTCTGTGAAGAATTTCTTCATGTGAAAAAACCCAAAACAATCACAAGAAGCCCAAAACATTTCTAAAAAGGGCAAAATGGTCCTCATCATGCTTTCTCCCACATTCATTTTTTTGCTTGTTCTCTCACCATCTAGATCATATTTATCCTGTCAGTTTATGTATCTGAGAAAAAATGTGATGATGTTATTACCTACTAATTTGAGTTGAGCTACTCTGTGGGATCTGCTAGTGGGATCTCCTTAAAGGATTCTAGACAGGGGTGTGAGGAGATCATTCTAGAGTGGCAGAGCATAGGACTGCAGCCCTGGGCTCCAGCAGTCTTTCTTTGCAGTGGAGGACACCTTACACGTGGTAATCACAAATACAGCTTCTCCAAAACCCATTCCCTGAAGATGAGGCTTTTTTTGTATTTTGAAGGCCCTTTGACTGCAATCACCAGTGGTACATAAAGCACTCTCTTAGGTGGTAAGAGTTCTTTCCAAAAAAATTAAAAGCTGAAAAATAATCATCAGCCTTCCAAAATGACATTAGCTGCGCTGCTTTCTCCGTTGCACTCTTCAGTGTGGGAAGCTGTTGGTTTGTGTTGTTGGTATGGCACCTGTGATTGTGAGATCCAGATGTGCATTCTTGTGTCATGATTTCTTACTTCTCTTTTTAGCTGAAGTTGCAGTTCTTGTACTCCTAGACTTCTAGCCAAATTATCCTTTTAATTGCCAGCGTTATAGATTTGCTACATTGCTTGTTTAATTCTGATTAAACAGCTGATAGTTGGCAAGAACCCTAGATGATAAAATTTACCATGAAGTAAACAGGTTTTTGTTTTTAAAATGAGGATTTTCCAGGCCTTCTGCATTACAAAACAAATTGCTCTTTTTTTTTTTTTTCTACTCAACTAATTTATTTTTTTTCCTACTTGAAATGTAAGTGTTTGAACAAGTGAGAGAGTGCAGCTGTCAGAAGATTAACCAGCTGAAAAGTATTGTCAGCATTAATTTTGCTCTAATAAATGACTCTCTGAAGCTATTTAGCAGTCTGTAATCTAGATACAAGGCTATTGACCTATGATGGATAGTACTGGATTTTGTTTGTAAGCTTTGACTTAAATTGTCTACTTAATTTGCTGCAGGTCAGATCACAGGATTAGTGGTAAAGGCCATTATGTGGTTTGAATAAAAATAGCTAGAGGAATGGAATGAAAATCATTGTGTTTATTAATGTAGCAATCTTTGCGGTCATGTAGTAGTAAACTGGTAGCCAACAAGATGACAAAGACCTGTTTGTGTTCGCTCTAAATCTAGGCTTTGTTCTTAACACAGTTCCTGTGAGTTGCCTGGGGAGGAGTTGTTCCAAGTCAAGTGGATGATTGGCTGCAAACAGGGTGTCTCTCAAACTGAGCAGGAAGATCTTGATAACTACCTATTTCAGTACCTCAACAGTGTTGCATATATAGACTGGTTTGGATTGGATTCGGGTTTTTTAAGCAGTGGATCTGACTAGAGTGATTCTGGATGCTCCAGTCCTGGAGTCACCAGTACATGAAATTACACAGATTTACTGGAGTGAGTCCAACTAAGGGCCATGAAGATGATGAAGACTCTGGAGTATCTTTCATATGAGGAGAGGCTGAGAGAGCTGAGACTAGCACAGAGAGACGAATGGAGAAGGATGTTATCTGTTGTATATAAAAACATGATGGGAGAGAATGAAGAAGAGGCAGGTAGACTCTTCTTAATAGTGCCCAGTGACTGGTCAGGAGGCAATGGGCACAAATTAGTACACATGATATTCCATCTGAAGCTGAAGAAAACACTTTCTTTTGCTGTGAGGGTGGTCAAACACTGGAAGAATCTGCCTAGACAGGCCACAGAGACTCCATCCTTGGAGGTATTCAAAAGCCGGCTGGATGTTGTCCTGGGCAATGGGCTCCAGCTGACCCTGCTTTAGCAGGGCGGTTGGACTACAGTATCTTGAGAGGTCCCTTTGAAACCCAGCAATCTTGTGATTCTAGGTTGTAGTACAGGTTGAGCAGCATCTGCTTCCATCAGTGGGAGCCTCTTTCCTCTATTGCCTGTTTTCCCATAATTGGTAGGTGTCTGCTGGTTTTGGGGCCTTGATCTGTCAAATTTGCCTGAAATTAGCGACTTCAAAAGGTGGTGCATGTTGGAAGGCAGGATGGGGGGAAATCAGTGCTTGACAGATACAGAATGGGCTATTTGTAGACATAGTCACACAGAGCAGTTGCAAAGAGTGCATCAGTTGACATTTTTATGGGAAAGCAAACAAAAATTCTTCAAATTCTTCAGTGTGAGGAGCTGCATTGTAACCGCCCTTGATGTTGGGAAGTGTGTTGAGCACTGACCACTTCATTCCTTAGCTGTGGTACAGCTTTTACACATGCTTAAGATTTTAAGTTGAGAGAAGTTATGATTAGCCTGCTGTGGTTGCCCAGTTTACCAGAACTTCTTGTGCATACACATGATTGCTGTCGTGGGTTGGTCGTGGCCTTATATTTTTTTTTCTCTTTCCATTGTAATTTATTGCATAGTTACATTTATTAGTGGGGAACAAGGTAAACAGAATTGGCTTGTTTTAAGTTGGGTGTATTTCTAACAATAACTTTTTTGCTGTTTGAGGTTAGATTGTATTTTTATTCTGTAAAGAATCTGTGTCTTCAGCTGAGAAGCTTTTATGAGTGCATTTTCACTTGTTGCTACACAACACCTAGCTCAGTGAGAAGGCTGTTCCAGTTGCACTCTGGAAACTATTTCAATAGAAACATCTATTAATGTTTATTATGGTAGCTGGTGGATGACAAAGAACCGTAGCTGAAGGGCAGCCTTAAGACTTACTGTAGAAACAAGATCACAAGATGTTAGAGGTTGGAAGGGACCTCTGGAGATCATCAAGTCCAACCTTCCTGCCAGCGCAGGACCATTGAATCTAGCACAGGTTACACAGGAATGCATCCAGATGGGTCTGGAAAGTCTCCAAAGAAGGAGACTCCACAACCTCTCTGGGGAGCCTGTGCCAGTGCTCTGCGACCCTCACAGTGAAAAGTTCCTCCTCCTGTGTCATGGTTTATCTCCATTGCCCCTTGTCCTATCACAGGGAGCAACTGTGCAGAGCCTTTCCCATCCCTCTTGACACCCAACCCTCAGAGATTTATAAATATTTATTAAATCCCCTCTCAGTCTTCACTTCTCCAGAATAAAAAGTCCCAGGTTTCTGAACCTCTCTTCATAAGGCAGTGCTCTAGTCCCCTAATCATCCTCGTAGCCCTCCATTGGACTCTCTCGAGAGGATCCCTGTCCCTCTTGAACTGGGGAGCCCAAACGTGGGTGCAATATTCCAGGTGAGGTCTCACCAGGGCAGAATAGAAGGGGAGGAGAACCTCCCTCGATCTGCTGGACACACTCCTCTTAATGCATTCCAGGAACCCATTGGCTCTCTTAGCCACAAGGGCACATTGCTGTCCCATGGATAACTTATTGTCCATCTGGACTCCCAGGTCCTTCCCCACAGGGCTGCTCTCAAGCAGATCACCTCCTAACCTGTACTAGTGCAGTTTATTATTCCTTCCCAGGTGCAGGACTCTGCACTTATCCTTGTTGAACCTCATTAGGTTCCTCTCTGCCCAGTTCTCAGCCTGTCCAAGTCCCGCTGAGTGGCCGCAGAGCTTTCAGGCGTATCAGCCAAGCCTCCCAGTTTGCCACATGAAGTAAGAACAAATTGTTTCACTTTGACATTCTACTTGTAAGAACACTGTACCTACCTGAGCAGGTTTACTCTCAAAGTAGGTTGTTATCTGCAGCTGCATATTGTAGTAGGCCAAACTTTGATGCGTAGCACAAAGAATGTATAGTGGCTGTGCTCCCTGCTGAGGTGAAAAAGTGAGGAAGCTCGGCTTGGTTTAAATTTTGCTACCAGTTCTACCCATGAAATGTTGGGGATTAAGGATGTATGAGTATTCCATAGCAGAATTAGTCTTATTTGAAAGAATAGAATACTACATGAAGGTGATAAATACCACATGAAAAATGTGCTGGGTTTGTGCTTAGGAACTATATAATCAATGACCCATAGTGTGTGTTTACTGGCTTGTGGTGAAGGCAGGACAGATTTGGGTGGTGGTGAAGTCACCATCATTGGAGGTGTTCAGGAGGAGACTTGATGGGGTGCTTGGTGCCATGGGTTAGTTGTTTAGGTGGGTTGGATTGGTTGATGGGTTGGATGCGATGATCTTGAAGGTCTCTTCCAACCTGGTTTATTCTATTCTATTCTATTTAGAGGAATAAAACTGTGAATATTGTGTTTGTGTATAATGTTTACTTCCTTTTTTTTTAATTTCATAGTTCTTTATATCATTGTATATGTGTTAATTTTTTCAGATGAAGTAAAATTTTGCTTCAGGTGAGAGACATAATAAACTGCAGAGATTCAGAAGGTTTTATTTTGTATACTTGTGTCTTCTAGTCTTTTAAGATGTTCAATGACAGGAAAGTCAGGAAGCTCTGGTAAAAATCAGTCTCAGTTTGGAAAAGCTGATAAATGCAGAGTTAACTTTGAGCAGTAGTTTGTCAGTAGTCACATGTGAAGAGTAGTTTTACACAACAGAAACCGTATTTACTAAGTCAGGTACGGTGAATTTTGTGGTTTGCAGAGCTTCAGGAAGAGTTATTTCTTCATGTGAAACTATCAAGAGTGACACTGGCAGTTTTCTGAATTGTTTTTCCATCAGTATGCCTGAAGGATAAGGTGGCTTTATTAAGATCTCTGGTACTGGGCCTGTAGGCTTACCTTTGAACAGAGGTTTATCATAAGTGAAGTAGTAAGTACATAAATTTCTTACTAGCAAGATAGGTTACTTAAGTTGTTTTGTTGGATATTTTTAAATAGTGATATTAAATCCAGTATTGCCTTGATTCAGGTGTTGGAGCTGCTCGAGCTGGAAACCTTACTTTCATGGTTGGTGGAGTGGAACAAGAATTTAATGCTGCCAAAGAGTTGCTGACATGCATGGGTTCTAATGTGATCTACTGCGGAGAGGTTGGAACTGGACAGGTAATGTCTCCTGAGGTGTTACTGGTTATCTCAGTCTTGTATTTTTGTTGCTTTGTTTTTCTTTAATGATGCCTAATCCAGAACTAAATGCATAATAATATGTCTTCATATTTTTTCCTTGTTTACTTGTTTTCAACCGTGTGTTTGTAAAATAACCTCATGGTACTTTACTCCAGCATGTTGTATAGCTTAGCACCAAAACATCTGACCTGGTACTTCTCCACATTGGCTCGTTGAGAGGCTTCTTAGAGGGACAGACTTTGTTTTTGTTTCTTCTGAATTAGAATTTACTGAACATTCTGAAAGACCAAAAATCTCTATGTGCCACATACACTAGCTGAACTACTGTACTAAGACAAAAAAGTATTTCCTCACCTTTGAAGAAGCCACAGGGCAGCTCTCATTGACTTTATGCTATTGTAGATCTGTGCTTCCTGGTGGTACCTTTCGAAGAGAGTTGTCAGAACATATTTTTTGCTGTCCCAGACTTGGTTAAAGAAGATTCCTACATCAGGTCTATGAAAATACAGAAACTAATTGACAGTTTAACTTATTTTCAGGCTGCAAAGATCTGCAACAACATGCTCTTGGCCATCAGCATGATTGGAACTGCTGAGGCTATGAATCTTGGAATCAGGTTTGTTTGATGTTTTTGTGTTTGATTGAAGTATTTTTTATGTTAACATTTTTTGAGTTATATGGTTGACTTTTGAGGTAGTGATGATTAGATAACATAGATAAACGTTTGTCAGAAGTTTTGTAAAGCCATTAGCATGCTAAAGATATTATTTAACTAAAGTAGAGCTGTGCAGAACAGGACTATTGTTTTGTGTTGGCTGTACAGACTGTTGCATTCTGCATCTGAAGTTTAAACTTTATTTGCTCTACTCTAATGCAATGCACAATAACATTTGTCTTGCATTACAAACACGCAGAGATAGCAGAGAGGTAACTTCTTGTTTGTATTCTAAGTTAATGTACATTATAGTCAGAAAATGATACTCCCATATGGCTTTTGTTGGTTTCGTTTACTTTGTTAAATTATTCCCAACTATATTGCAAAGTAAGACTTCCAGTACTGTGTGTGTATCAAATCAACATCAAAGGCAAAAAAAGAGGAAAAAAAGACAACATCTACCTTTCTGTTCAGCTGCATTTTGTCCTAATTGCCCAAACTCCTCCTTTGTCAAAAAGTTGGAGTATGCTCTGCTTCCCATCGGGTCAATGAGGAGAGTGCCATTTCTTTTCTAGCAGGTGGTACGTCTGACTTGTAAGTGGCAGCATACTCAAACAAAGTATTTTTTTCCTTTCCAATTGTAGCCTGTTTATTTTGCTTTGTTTTTCCAAAGAGTGCATGCAAGTACCCGTTCAGTATCACAATATTTGAACCTTTCATGAAGGCTTTCAGCCATATCTAAATAATTTGCAAATTCATAGACAGAGAAGTCCTGTGTTTCAGGAGATTATCCTGCAGTTGTGTGGCTTTAAGGACTCCCCATGAATTATTTATCTGCTCAGATGCATCCTCAAAATTGTCCTGCTGAAGCTACACATCCTGTAAATACTTATCAACTGGGCTTTAGAGTGTGTGTTGGTGTGGATTTGATGCACTATAAAAACAGCAAGAGGGCATCAACTGCTTAAATAAATAAAAAAGAGCATCTACATATGTGCACATATATGAGGCAATGTAATGGATTCACATTTCCTCTTAATTACCATATCAAGATGCAGTTGTTTTATTGAATTGCCCTTGTCTCAGATGTTAGACTGTCTTGACCTATTAAGTTGTCATGTTGTAATTGAGATAAAAGAGGAATTTGCTTTGCATCAGTGCTAATTGGTTTATCAATATCCCGTACCATTTACATTTTAAAATTGCGAGTCTGTAAGATACTGAAGCATGTCTGCATCAAGCCATAATAAAAACAGTAGCATTGTTTACAACTATTGTAATCCAGTGTAGTGTAAAGCTTTCATCAGGTTCATTTTTAAGTCATGCTTCAATTAATAAAGCATATGCAACTGATTTTTCATTATATCTTTATCTACATTTCTAGGAACTGTTAGAGTTTAAAATTGAAGATAAAATAAAATCAAGGTGTTTGGAAGACAGATACTCTGGGCATGCAATAAGCCCTGTGCAGAATGGGTTGATGTCTGCAGTCACCATAGCTTTAAGCTGTTTAGAATTTTCATTTTCCATGTTGTCTTTTTTTTCCAGCTTGAAGTTTGGCTGAATTTATAGTCAGCATTTGTAAGCAGCATACAAACCTTCCCACCCTACAATGGCAGTAATCAGAAAGGATCTGCACTTGTAAAAGAAACCTGCTGATTGTAACCTGACTTGTACAAAGAGAAAAATCTCATTTAGTTCAAAACTGCATGAGGGAGGTTTAAGACAGAGGCAGTAATTTAAAGCCTTATGAAGTGATTTAGAGCCCTTGCATTGATTTTAATGTGCTGTGATTTAAATCCTGGAGAAGATGACTTCTACTTGTAACTAGACCAAGAGCTTTCCACTTTTGGTGTGTACAGATTACTAATATACAAATTGATGGTTGTAACTCCAGTTTAGAAGTTTTGCTACATTAATACATTTGTTAGACGTTTTTATCCAGGTCTGCAAAGGATACCATGGCTGCCTAGTCTGGAATGAGTAGGGAGCTGAATTTTGTTTATTAGATTGATGCATAGCTGGTGAAGAAAGTCTGACTCTGACCTAATAGTGGCAAAGGACACTGGAAAATTAAGAGATTCCTAATAGGAATTGTGGAACTTAGACATGTTTTTAACTTCTAGTTAGAATATAAAATAGCTTCATGTCATGCATTGTGTATATCTGCTGCATCATTTAAATCTTAAGTTATAGGAACTTTGGATAATTAGTTATTCAAAATATTTCTCACTGAGCTGGATGTAACCAGAAAGTCACACTACAGCACCTTCCAGAAACCAATATATGCTCTGAGTTTAAGTCTTCAAAACAGTGTGAAATTAATTCCATTCATAAACCACTTACTCTCTAATGTTTTCATAAACCATTGAGCCTAAATTTTCATTTTCTGAAGCAGAGTTACTGTTCTATTCATTTAGGATGTTTAAAGTATATCTGCTATTGTTTTATTATGTATTTGAAATGATAGAATTTCTCAAACTCCAATGTAAGCAGCATAGGATTTAGTAAGGAGGAGGGAAAACTGACATTAATAAGCAAAAACTCCACAATATCCTCCCAGACAAGCAGGCAGTATTACTATATATATTTCTGCATTTATATTCATTGCCTTATATTGCTTTTCTGCTTTACTCTAACATCCTCTTTCTTCACTAATAATCTTCATTTACTAATCTGTTTTCACTGGAAGTGATTTGGTTTAGATTCTGTAACTGGGTTGGTTTTTTTCCCCAAAAAAGAAATCCACCCTGAGTTCTGACCACTGAAATGTTTGGTTTGTTATGTTTGGGGTTTTTTTATCCCATCAGTTTCCTGATGCTTTGTGAATGTTGCTACTGGAAGTAAGAAGGTGTGGCATTTGTATTATCCTTTTGCTTCCCCACCCCCCACCCCCCACCCCCCCCCCCCGGTGTGATAGTGCAACTTGCCAGGGCAAAAACCTTCAGCAGATTTTGCTCCACAGTTTAATGGAGAATGTTGCACGTTGCAAAATAGTGTAGTGACTTACTGTGTTAAACCAACATGCAGACCACATGTACATTTCACCAATAGGAAATAAAAACATTGCATGGTACTGTCCACAGCCAGAGACTGGTTTTCTTTTTGCTGATCATCTGAGTGTCAGTAACTTCGTTTCACTGCAACTCGGGGCTCAGTTAAAAGAATGCCTAGTACTAGCAAAATAAAGCTTGAAAATGAAATATTGCTGATACCTGGTTTGTATTTAGGTCAGATGGAAGTTGCTGCCTGTCAGGCAGTTTATGGTCCCTTCAGAAACTGCCTGCCACGGACTTGGGGAAGACAGAGCAAGATTGCTTAACGTGGTTGGGAAATAAAGGACTAAGGAGAGCAGTTAGAGCTCTATGGCAATAACCTCACTGCAAAACTGCTTTTGTACTTCCAACAGCAGAAGCCATGTCTGTATGGGGAGACTGCAGTGGCACCCAGATTTATGCCGAAAGCTTCAAATATAGCTCTTTCCTAAGCAATTTTTATGAGTGTATGAATTTATGGCTGCTGGCTTTTTTTGGATATGTAAAGTGAAAATATGGTAAAGGAATTTGGCCTTCTGATGCTGAGTCCAAAGGTAGTTTTGTTCTCTAGATCTGGATTCTGTGAACACCCTGGGCCTATAGATGAAGGACATCAGTGGAAATAGGAGTCAATAGTGTAGAGAGGAGCATATGCTGCAGGCTAAAGGATGATTAGCCCTGGGCCCATTCCCACTGCAAATTTTAGAACGAATGCTTGAAAAATAACTCCTCCTAAAGCACAGTGGCTCTGCTGCCTTCAGAATGGGGCTGTAACTAAGTCTTGTGAAGGTTAGTAATGACATTTCAAAGCACCTTACCTTGTTTAAAACACCATTGGCAAAGTTGGTTTTAAGCTGTGGTAGAAGGGTCCTAAGGTTCTACGTGATATTTGCAACTTCACAAGGCATTTGTGTGAAGCACCCCGGGATGGACAAGTCTCAACAGTTCAGCTACTTCAGTTGTTAAACTTCACAATTTTTTGAGATTCCAATTTTTCTGTCTGTTCTGAACTTTTGGTGGAGTGTATGAAAATTTCAGTAGGTGGTTTTGTCAAAAGCTCAGCACAAAACTTGTGTTTTGAGCAGTGGCCAAAACCATCTAACCTTTTTTGTTGTTGTTGTTTTCTGTATGTGTGTCCATTGCTGAGTTTCTGCTGTTCAGTTCATTAGAAATGTTATTGAAGAAGCATTGATTTGAAGGAAGCAATTGTTTTTGCTCTATTATAAGTACATTTAATACATGGGCTTCTTTTCTGCTTATAAGGGAGAAGAACATTTTGGTAATTGTAAATTCACACGTGCATGCACAAGCTCTTGCCACATCCAATGGCAAGTTGTTATGGGGACTGGCAGACTGTCATCATTTTGATAGCTTGAGCAGTATATCTCCTGAACAGCAGTGGAGCTCTTATGCAGAGAGTATCATATGTTCCCAGCCAATTTACAGGGAAACAGCAATAACATTTTATCATGGTTGAGAGCCCAGTAGCTGCTTCCTATTAAACTTGCCCTTTCAGATACCTGTCTTGGATTAATTTGTTGATTTCAAATGGAAACTCAGTCTTCTCCACTGAAGCATGACTTTCTAGGATAGACTCTCACTGAATGACAATTACTGTATATTCTAGCTGGTTTCAGACCATTACAAGCTTTGGGCACAGTGGAAGACAGAGGACTTCTTCAGTAACTGAATTTAATATATGTCTAATTTTAACTGTCAGTTATATATGCACCAGTGGACGAATCCTTAGAAAGATGAAATGCAAAGCACTTCTAACTTGCTCTTATTAATGATACACTTGCTGCAAAGGAGGGGAAAGGGGGGAAAAAAATAGGTTCAGGTCTCCTGAAAAGAATCTGCATGGTGTTTAAGAGCAATGAATTCTGAAGAAGCTGCGATTTAAACTTGCGCTATCTACCTTTTTCTTTTCCTAGAGCAAAAATATGCCAGATGAAGTGCAGACAATATTTTACATACCTGTATAATGTATCTTTTAAAATATGCTTTCACCCAGAGGTAGTTAGAACAGAGAGAAGGACATTCTTTGGGAGGGTTATATGCACTTTGAAATAATAAGCTCTCTGTCTTGCAGTATACTCGCAGCTGTAATTATGGGCCTCTGCATGCAGCTAGATAGAGCAGAAGCAGGCACCACACTGCTAAAAATAGTGATCTGGAAGTAACAATGATAAGGAAACAAACAAGCCAAGAGATTTCTTTTAGCCAAAACAGCAACCCCTGTGCTTGGAAGCTCAGGCATTGTCTGCTCCCAATGCAGGTTTTTACGATGACAACAGTTAAAAGCAGTTATTCGGAGTGCCTTTAGAGCAAGACTTTGAGGCACTATGCAAAATAAAAGTATAGTTTAAATACTGTGAAAACATATTGGTGCTGGGAAAATATTTTTCTCCTTTTTTTTTTAAGTAAATCACCATTGAAAGCATTCTGTTGAGTCTGAGGGTCCAAAAATAAAAACAAAAAAAGAGGGGAGTAAAACTTGATCCTATTCAGGCCAGCAGGAGACTTTCCACTGAATTCCAGGGGCTGCTGTAGCAATTCCTTAATAAGAGTTCACAGTAGTAATGCAGAAAAGCTACCTTTGTGGTACAGAAAGTGATCTTGCTTTGCATTAGGGGGGCAGAATTACAGGAGACACGCCATTATGGGAATAGGAACCATGCAGTAGGGACTGCTATCTTAAATACAGTTTAGAGAATCTGAACTACCTACTGGAATAAATAAACACAGGTTTTAGCAGCTGTTCCATTGGTAATGAGCTTTTCTCATCTACACATTAAAACCTTGAGTGCCTGGAAGTGATGTTAGGGTCACCATGGCTGTGGACAGCTGTGGTGTAAGTACTAACATAAAAACCTTCACAGAAGGTTTTGATATATCCCTTCTATCCCTTCTAAAATGTCATTTTTCTCCTCGTGGATCATTACTGGAGATAATTCCTCTGCTTGCTTTTTTTGTCATGAATGTAACTGAACATTTGTGCAGGGACAGATAAACTGCTGCTGCTCATCATTGGTATAAATGCAATTGGTGTAAAATTATGCCTGCAACTTCATGTGAACGTAAATGTGAATTCATAAGAGGGTTAATTTGCTATAATATTGAAGAACTTTCAGGGTCTTCATTGAGCAGCAGTATGTGCCATCAGCTCCATAACAGAACAAATGACAATTCTACTTGGACAAGCATTGCTTTATCAGGATCAGTAACCTTATCAACGGCTGACCCAGAACTATAATATATGTTTGCAAATAGATAACATATCTCACGGTGAGAGGCAGACTTGCCTCATAAGCAGGAGTGTATAATGAAGATTTAATAGCAGCAAAGCAAAGAATCCACAGATGTACACAATAGTAGTATTCTTTTGAGAAGTGCAGCATTTTTGTTCATGTTGTCAGAGCAGGGTGATTTGCATTATCTTGCATCAGCAATGCACTAACATTCACATATGAACATATCACACGAAGGCTGCCACGCTGCCACACTTGCTTGTGAAGTTTTTTGCTTTGTTCAACTTTAGAGAATGTAATAATTTTGATGTGAGGAACAAGTATGTGACCCAGGAGGTAGCAGAACAGAGGGTGCATTTTAGTCATTTAAACAGAAGGGAACTACTGTTCTCAGAGGACCTTTATTTTGCCTGCACTTTCGAATTGCAAGGTGAAGGGGAGCGCTTAGTGCAAAAGGGGAAAGAAAAGCTTTCAAAACCTGCTGCTTAAATGGGGGATTGATGCTCTTTAATTTAAGATACAGCATCCCTACCCCCAATATCAATACTCTGTCATTTTTCATGACTTATAATAAACGGAGAGAAATGATGGTAGGGTCTTAAGATATAAAACAAGTCACCCATGTCTTGTGCGTTTTGACATTAACGCTTCTCTTCCTTGACCTTTGACAGATTGGGCCTTGACCCAAAGCTGCTGGCCAAAATCCTAAATATGAGCTCAGGTCGCTGTTGGTCAAGCGACACGTACAACCCTGTTCCTGGAGTGATGGAAGGAGTACCATCTGCTAATAATTACCAAGGTGGCTTTGGAACAACACTCATGGCGAAGGTACATAACATTTGCATGTAAAATGTGCACAGTTTCTTCTCCCTGGGCTTCTAGTGAATGTTTGTCTCAGTGAAAATTTATGATTGTGGGGAAATAAGGGTGCTTGAAGAGAGGAGAACTCCACCTCTTACTATAGCTCTGAATTAATGAGTTGTGAAGGGAGCTTTCCCTTAGCCTCCAGCCTCTTGCATGATTGCTCTAGAATTTAAGGGACTAAGATCAAGAGAGCAATTTGGGGAAATCCAGGTGACCTAATAATGTGCAAAGTGGCATAAGCATCTAAGATTTTGGGCCCAGTCTCTTCCAGATACTTTAAACTGTGGACATGCCCTCTAGCATCCACTTCCTGTCTGCAGAAAGCAGACAGATTTGAACTCACACACTGCTCCCCCCCAGCCCTGCAGTCTGATTTTCTACTGGTGTCCGCACCATGCAGTGAGCTCTCCTGAATTGTCTTTGTCGGTGGTAAAAATAGTGCTTCTTATGAGTAATAACCTAGTAACCTAAATTACTTGTCCATGAAGTGGGAGATCTGTTTTTTAAGTCCTTCTCAGCATGAGGAAATTGTAACTTAAAGCCATCACATACCAGAAGTCTGCACCTTCTGCCATGGTTTTGGCTGTTTGAGGAAGAATAGTGTCCTGAGTTGCTCTGTGGTCAGGAAAGCAAAGCTCTTAGAAGCCAGAGAAAGTAGGCAAGCAGGTCAGGTCTCTGCATCCCACTGATGAGGGAGACACACAGCTGGAGGAAGGAGCTACAGAACTCTGACTCTTGAACTACTTATGCCCTCTTGAACTACCTATGCATTTAGCACATTGATTGCCTAAGGTAAATTATAAAACCAGTCCTGGAAGAGATCTCTCATCTAGGTATGTAAGTGCAGGAAATAATTTCAAACTGAATATTGGTTTCATGGGGATACTGTCCTGTGGGAGACATTACAGTTCCCACAGGACAGATTTTAGGCACACTGATTTGTGAGTGCTCCCAACTGGTAAGGCTATTTTCAGCTCTTCCACCTACAGTGGGAATTAAGCATTCTTTCAGACTACTTCTAAGAGGTGCCTGCATCTCCTCTGGAAGCTGCCTTGAAAGATCATCCTTCCATTGGAGGGTTAGCAGCTTGGCTTGTGCCTGTTTAAACTGCCAGCTTTTCATTGCAAAGCATCAGTGATAACTAAGAGGAGAGTTTCTCAGAGGGGTTTGTAATTATTGCTCACCTTTTTTGACTATGCCTCTCCTGTCAGTCCTGAAGAGTGCCTTCTTCAGGCTAGAATCCCCTTAGTAAGAAGGAAAGACGCTAAATTCCTCTCATGCCTCTTGAACAGTGCTGTGTTCTTTTATCTAAGTGGAAGATTACTTGAATGAGTAAGTAGCCAAGACAGCGGATCCACGGGCAGGATATTATTTGGTGCAGTGCTGACTTCTTTTAAGACACTGGTGCTTAATTTGTGGAAAGACTTTTGCTGCCATCCGTTTCATCCTGGTGTGTGACATATTGTGCGTGCAGTTCATGAATTGTTCAACTCAGGGGCTTGTTTTCTGGGAAACACAGAGCAGGCTTTTGCAGTTAAGAAAAAAGAAAAGCTTTATGAAAAGGAGAAAGAGGTAGATGCAACCCTGATGTTGAGAGCAATATGCTCTGCCATTAAAATACTAAAGAGTGACTCAGTAACACAGGGACTAAACACATTCACTAAATGTCAAGTTGCTGCTCGTATATCAGATAGAGTGGAAGTCAAAGACTTTCTGAAATAAAAGAATTTTGTCAGTACTGTGTCTCTCAAACAAAGCCAGAGGTTCCTTATTTTAAGTGTTTGGCACAGAAAAGTTTGTCAGACACCTCTGAAACACTCTCCAGTCTCAAAATCTGAATTTAGTCGACTTAATGTGAAACCTGCTCTAAAGATTTTGCATTTTATGGATGTAGTTCATTTCCTTTCTCCCATCTTTGTGTCCAAGGCATTGCAGGCCAGAAGTTCCATCTTCTATTCACAGCACAGTTCCTAATTAAATGTCATCTTTGAATCCTGAGAGGAGCTAGGTTTATTTCGTACTAATCTTGACTCACGTCAAGACAGGCTTTGAGCTTTATTCTGAATGGCAATTTCATTTGCATCAACTGCAAAATAAAACTAAGGATCCAGGTATTTCCAGTGTGAGCACTGGAAGCAGGTCATAGAATCATAGAATCAATAAGGTTGGAAAAGACCTCAGAGATCATCAAGTCCAACCTGAAAGAAATACTGAAATATACTGAAAGATACTGAAAGAGAATCTCTTTCCCTGTTCCACACTGAGAAAAAGTGATTACAATAGTTGGTACAGTTGAGACATCTGGAAGAATTTGTCAGTTCCAGAGAGTATGAGAGAGACCATAAACCATGCTTTTCCAAAAGGGTCAGCAAAGAGCAAATTTCTTTCACAGTATCACAGCATAACTAAGGTTGGAAGAGACCTTGAGGATCATCGAGTCCAACCTGTCACCACAGACCTCATGACTAGACCATGGCACCAAGTGCCACGTCTAATCCCCTCTTTAACACCTCCAGGGATGGTGACTCCACCACCTCCCTGGGCAGCACATTCCAATGATGAACAATGATGAACACAGTCTCAGGCTGCACCAGGGGAAGTTCAGGCTGGAGGTCAGGAGGAAGTTTTACACAGAGAGAGTGATTACCCATTGGAATGGACTGCCCGGGGAGGTGGTGGAGTCACCGTCACTGGAGGTGTTCAGGAGGAGACTTGACAGGGTGCTTGGTTGCATGGGTTAGTTGATTAGGTGGTGTTGGGTGATAGGTTGGACGTGATGAAGTTGAGGGTCTCTTCCAACCTGGTTTATTCTATTCTATTCTATTCTATTCTAACGACTCGCTCAGTGAAGAACTCATTGAAGAACTTTCTCCTCACCTCGAGTCTAAACCTCCCCTGGTGCAACTTGAGACTGTGTCCCCTTGTTCTTGTGCTGGTTGCCTGGGAGAAGAGACCAACCCCTTCCTGGCTACAACCACCTTTCAGGTTGTAGAGCTTTACACACCTTTCAGAGCTGTTTTGTACTGTTTCACCCAAGGACTCTCCAGTCTCAAGAGAGAAGGTGCAAAATACTTCACAATTTGAAGCTAAAGCTAGGACTTACTTAAAATTTTGTTTGCTTGTTTTTTAATTCCAAAGCTCTAATTTATGGAATGACATTTACAAGCAACATCCTTCCTTGGCTTTGGAGTCAGGAGTCCTTGTCCATTTAATTATTACTATGTCTCAATTGTCTTAGAGCCAGAGTCTCACTATTAAAGTGATCAGGACCTGCTTTATGAAATTGTCTCTGTGCTTTCAGGCTAGTCAGAATTTACAGAGATATTTTTTTCTGTGAATGTCCCTTCAGAGAGAAATAGATCACAATCACTACTGCAAAACCCAAGCACCTTTAGTGACTAAAAGTTAGATGATTTTTGCCCTTCTACTATTATTCCATGACATGATTAAAGCTTTGTTTAATAATATAGCAACACCTTTCATAGAGTTTGGAAAAGGCTAGGATATTGTCATTGAATAACTTACTGTAAGTGAAGTTCAAGTAACTGTTCCTGGATTTGTCAGGTCATCAGTCTTTCAACAGAATGGCTAGACAAGAAGGAGTGATCTGCACTGATGCAGATGCAGAGTATTTCAGATCCTCTGACATCTGATACACAGGATTTTCCCGTTTTCCTAGATCTTGAAGTCATTCGAGGGTAATAGGAAGAGTAACTATAATTCTGATTTGTATCAGAATGACCTTTATAGAGCCGATTTACAGATCAAAGTGACATTTAGAGAGTGGAGTAAGATCTTGAATTTCCTTGTGCTAATTCAAATCCAGACACACAGAAAGTAAAGACCTGTCTTGTAAGTCATCCTTGAGAAGCCAAAGGTGCTCTCAGCAGTACCTATAGTCTCTCAGTTCTTCCATATCAAAGATCTTTTATTTATAGAATTTGCAGTGTTTTTGTCTTCCTTTTGGTTTTTTTTTAACTAAACCATCATGGTCCTGGATGGACAGGAAGTCCAGGCATTTCCTAGTAACACTTGAGAGGTTCTTTTGCAACCTCCTTGAAATGTGGACCGCAAAATAGATTTCTTTAGCAAGACCTTATAAAGGGAGTTAGAGGCCTGTCAGCCTTGCCTTGGTGCTGGGGAAGATTATGGAGTGATTCATCTTGAGTGTGCTTGCACAGCCTGTGCAGGACAGCTGGGGGATCAGGCTCAGCCAGCATGGCTTCCTGAAATGATGGTTCTGTTTGACCAACCTCATCTCCTTCTGTGGGAAAAGTCTGTGGATGTTGTCTACCTGGATATTAAGGAAATTTCTTTACTGGAAAAGTGGTCATGTATTGGAACAGGCTGACCGGGGAGATGGTGAAGTCGCCATCCTTGGAGGTGTTCAAAAGGCATATATAGACATGGCACTTCAGGACATTGTTTATTTGGCATGGTGGCATTGGGTTGTTAGGTTGATGGTTGGACTTGATGATCTTAGAGGTCTGTTCCAACGTAAACGGTTCTATGATTCTAACCTCAAGTGCAGGCATTACTTTCATACTTAGACAAGAGATCTGCTTTTACATCCAGGCCCTGGTTAGCTTTTCATTCTTCAGATGGTTTCATGTCTGACTCAACTTAGAAGTCAAGGCAGCCTTCAGCTTAGCTTGCCATTTCTGTCCAGCATCCTGTGCAGCCGTTTCTAGGTTACTATGGCTAGTCACTGCCTTTCAAGTCTGTCCTATTTATTTCAGATTGTAGCTGCAGTTGACCAAGGGCTCTTGGAGGACAGATTTCAAATTCATCCCCTTTGCAATCTCCCCTCCTTTTCTTGCCCCAAATTTAGTGTTTAAAAATGCAGTGTAGTTCTTCTCCATACCCCTTTACCTTCAGTCATTAAAGAAAACTTTGAGTTGTAGCAGACCCAAGTCCCCTAAGGAATTCTTTAATACATCCTTCCAGTTAGGCTGCAAATGATTCATATTCACCAAGTGTCCTGTGCCTCTCATTTTGCCAATAACTGGTCACATTACAGCAAGTATATGTATGCTAAGTGGCTTCAATTTTGTTGTTATTCAAATCCCTCCTGCTTGGTTTTTAACCTGATTGTAGGAAGCAAGATATCCTCTTGCCCAAAGAAGAAAATTATACCATTAGAGCCGATGCTTAAGTGATGAATAGTCAAGGAAATGTTATTTTTTTCAAGATGACATAACAAAGTGGGCAACAAGAGTCTGAGACTTGCTGACAGCTTACATAGTGACCTAGAATATTAAAATTCCTCCTGTCCTGTCCTGAAGGAGGTTGCTTGCCTTGCAAAGGTTAGGGTTGTTCTCTTGAAAAACATTTAGTTATTGTTTTAAAAATGAAAAACTAAACAAGACTCCCTTCTGCCAGCAGCACTGCAGTTTTAAGGCTGGAGTGTTGTGTTTGTTGGCAGTAGAGTTCTCTTCAAAATGGAAGCCAAATAACCTATAATATGTACATGGCTATTTATATCCTGGTTTCTCCCCTGATTTTTCTCTTTTTCTTTCCTTCCATTCTTCCACTCTGTCCTCTTCTTCCCTCTTCTCCCTTCCCACAGGATCTTGGCTTGGCCCAGATTTCTGCCACCAACACGAAGACACCAGTTCCTTTGGGATCCCAGGCACATCAGATCTACAGGATGATGTGTGCAAAAGGCTATGCCCTGAAAGACTTCTCAGCTGTGTTCCAGTTTTTACGCGAAGAGGAATCGTTGTGAGTTGTCTTTTGGAAATGGACACAGGCCACGTTTTTTTATCCTTATAGCTTGAGAAGTGTATATGGGTTTAATCAAATACTGTACATCCTGATCCCGTACAGACTAATCATCTTTGGTTGTCTAGAACACAATGAACTCCATGTTTCGGTTTGTTTTCATGAATCTTGGAACAGAAGCAAGCCAGAGGAAGAGGTTGTGTGGCAATTTGCCAAACAGTCATTTCTTTTTCTTTTCTCTTTCTTCTTTTTAATAACCATCAAAGTTGGTGGTTGTTGGTTTTTTTCACCAGATGCAATAAATGAATATTTTTTTATGAAACACTTACATATAACATAGCTGACATTGTGGCTGCAAACTTAGGTGAAGATTGGGTAGCAGGAGAATGTTGCATAGTGATTTTATGATATGTAGTGATCTATTAAACATGAATATGGGAAAAGGGAAGATTTGTTCAGTGAAGAAACGCAGCTCAAGGTGGATTTTTTTCTTCCTCCCCCCCCTCCTTGGACCTACTAGCCATGAGATGAAGTTTATAGGCACATTTTCCCAAGTGGAGAGCTGTTACAGCATATTTACCTGATAGACTTAGAGTTAAAGTGACAGAGAGTGTGCGTCCCTCACGTAAAGCTCCGTTGTTGTATTTTGCTAACCCACTTTTATATTTTCTTGTATTCTGTCACACATTCTCAGAACTCAAGAGCAGCACATACTAGAGCTTCTAACAAACTGTACATTTGTTTTTAAGTACTTTAAATCTAAACAAACCCCATTATTTTGAAAAGAAATAAAAATCTATACTGCTAAACACAATGCCGGTTGACATTTTGCTTCTTCTTTTCATGGACTCTTGTGTTACATACAGCTAATGAAAAACCTGTACTAAGTGGTCTGATTTTTTTCATTTGCTTGGTTTTCTACAGGTTATCTTGCACACCCAAGCTCTTCAAAAGCATTTGTGAAATGCAGATGATTATATATTTGCATATAGAATAGAATAGAATAGAATAGAATAGAATAGAATAGAATAGAATAGAATAGAATAGAATAGAATAGAATAGAATAGAATAGAATAGAATAGAAGAATAGAATAGACCAGGTTGGAAGAGACCTTCAAGATCATTGCGTCCAACCTATCATCCAACACCACCTAATCAACTAACCCATGGCACCAAGCACCCTATCAAGTCTCCTCCTGAACACCTCCAGTGAAGGTGACTCCACCACCTCCCTGGGCAGCCCATTCCAGTGGGCAATCACTCTCTCTGTGTAAAACTTCCTCCTGACCTCCAGCCTGAACCTCCCCTGGCGCAGCCTGAGACTGTGTAGTCATTTAACCATTCACTGTCTCCTTGGTCTTGCAATCATACAGGTACACACTCTGCTTTATCAATACACTCTCGTTGAGCTCACTAGAACCACTCACATTCAGACTCACTTGCAGGCTCTAAGCTTATCACAGTATCACAGTATCACAGTATAACTAAGGTTGGAAGAGACCTTAAGGATGATCGAGTCCAACCTGTCACCACAGACCTCATGACTAAACCATGGCACTAAGTGCCACATCCAATCCCCTCTTGAACACTTCCAGGGACGGTGACTCCACCACCTCCCTGGGCAGCCCATTCCAATGAATAATGACTCTCTCAGTGAAGATCTTTCTCCTCACCTTGAGCCTAAACTTCCCCTGGTGCAGCTTGAGTCTGTGTCCCCTTGTTCTGGTGCTGGTTGCCTGGGAGAAGCGACCAACCCCTTCCTGGCTACAACCACCTTTCAGGTAGTTGTAGAGGGAGTAGAGTTGTAGAGTTATGTGGTAGGTTGAAATTCCAACCCCCAGCTAATCTGAGAGAATTATCCCCCAAAATAAAATTTGCCAGACCAGCTCAGTTGGAAGCAAATGAAGCTGCATTTACAAAGACACTAAAATCCTAGAAATATGAAATGCAATGAATATGTACAGAATATACAATATTTACAGGTAGTTGCAATTTATAAACAACACAAGAACCCCCCTGGGCAAAACCAGGGGGACTGCCAATAGCTTCCCCCTCTTCACCCCTCGACAAGGGGGGGAAAAAAGAGGAGAAAAGCTTGTTAGCCGCAATAAGAACACAGCCAAGGTCAGCAGCAGCCAAGCCAAAAGCCACCAGCCAGTATCAGCTAGAGCAAAGCGATGAGAAAGAGAGAAAAAGTTAGTTTACACAGCTAACTTTATGTTAGTTATGAGACTACTGGGATTATTCAGACCTTAGAATCATTTTTGTTTTACCTCCAATGGTAAATTATTTACATTCTACCACTTCCCACTCAATCTGTGGACAATTTCCTGGGCATCAGCCTGAAACTGACACAGCTTAATGGCCAATTATGCATTTGCATTCCCGTTTTGAGGGGCTGCCTGGGGAGGTGGTGGAGTCACCATCCCTGGAGGTGTTCAAGAGGGGATTGGACGTGGCACTTGGTGCCATGGTCTAGTCATGAGGTCTGTGGTGACAGGTTGGACTTGGTGATCTTTGAGGTCTCTTCCAACCTTGGTGATGCTGTGATTCTTATATATGCACATCTAGGTAACAAAATTGGGTGCTTCAGTTAGCTCAAGTCTGTGAATGATCCTCTGAGAACATAGACATGATATTTTAAGACATCACCCACGTGTCATTAAACAGTACTGGTTGATCTTTTCAGTTTTCTTTGAAAACTCTTTGCTGTTCTAGGATATTCTGGGTCATATGTAAGCATAGGACTACTGGGAGCAATCTGACTTGTAAAGAAACTGTTTGGATAAAACTGCTGTTTCTACAGGATTGCATTAATTCAGCAATGAGACATAAAACTGCCTGCAGTAAAAGTCTATTGAAATGGCAAAGGCAACCACTCAAGTGGTTCCTGGAAGATGGGGAAACATGGAAATATAGTTGCAGATGTATGGTTCACAAGAGCACCTCCTGTAACATTTTTTCCTATGGAACCCCTGCTTCATAACACAGGGGACAGATCTAGTCTCTTTGTTAATTTGAGGTCAGTAGGATTCCTGTTCATCTGAAAGTTTCCAAATGGATGATGAGGTAAGAAATTGCAGGACAGTCCTGCTTAATTTGTCTCCTCTGTGTTTGACTTGGAGATCTGACTGGCATTTGCAGGACTGCTGAGATGTGGTTCCTTTTACTGTCCATCCCTGCCTGTAGTATGCTATGAATGTGTTTGCTGGTAGCACTGGGTTTACAGAGTCACAGAATCAACCAGGTTGGAAAAGATGTCCCAAGATCAAGTCCAACTGATCACCCAACCCTAACTAATCAGCTAGACCATGGCACTAAGTGCCTCATCCAGTCTTTCTTACTCACAAATGTGGATTTTCCTGTCACCCTAGGCTTGCAGAAGGCATAATCATTTGCTCTCTGAAGGCATTATATGCCTGTGTAGGTATTTGGAGCCATGAGGGGAGACAAAACACTCAGACACATTCTTTGAAGCTGTTACCTTCTGAAATCATAGAGCCTCTGTTAAACATGTAGAAACTTTGTTGTTATTTTCATCTCCTCCCAAAATCTTGTAGTCTTGCAGTTTATGCTTGGTGGGGTTCTTTTCTCCTCCACTCCCCACAACCTCTGATCAAATTTTACATTCCTACTGCAACACAACGTTTGCTCGAGTTGGAGGAAAGGCTGCCCTAGTGCTGTGTTGGCAGACCATCAGAATGTTCTGTGGTCTCCTTCTTGGAGGAGGATCTTGGCTGAAATTAAAACAAACAAACAAAAACCCCAAACCCCAAAAACCCCAGCTCCAGGGCAGCCAGCCAGCATGTAAAGTTTTTAGAACAAGCAGTTAGTTTGGCAGAGTTAGAAATTACTTTTTAAACAAGTCTTATTATGGAAAGTGCCTGGAAACCTTTAATAATGTCCAATACCTAAAGCCAGTACTATAATTTGTATTAGAATACACTTTTTGGCCCCACACACACACAATTTTGCAGAGGAATACTCTGAAACTGGGTACATATAATGGTGGTGATATTCATGCTAGCCATGGCTATTCTGCATGTGCCATGGGTATGTAAATGTACCTTTTGCTTGGGGTATGCTTCTGGTCTGTGGAAATTTAGCCTGGAGAAGAGGAGGCTCAGGGGTGACCTCATTGGTCTCTACAACTACCTGAAGGGAGGTTGTAGCCAGGAAAGGCTTGGTCTCTTCTCTCAGGCAACCAGCACCAGAACAAGAGGACACAGTCTCAAGCTGCACCAGGGGAAGTTTAGGCTCAAGGTGAGGAGAAAGTTCTTCACTGAGAGAGTTCATTCATTGGAATGGGCTGCCCAGGGAGGTGGTGGACTCACTGTCCCTGGAGGTGTTCAAGAGGGGATTGGACGTGGCACTTGGTGCCATGGTCTAGTCATGAGGTCTGTGGTGACAGGTTGGACTCGATGATCCTCGAGGTCTCTTCCAACCTTAGTGATACTGTGGTACTGCGATACAGTGCTCTGTCATGATTCATAAATTAAGCAAGTACTCAAGCTATTGTCATTGCCCAAAACAGGTGTGGAAAACTAATTTGTTGAACAGAAAAGACTGCAAAATTGGTAGAATTTCTACACTAATTACCTCCTGTTACACACACACACACGCACAAATTAGGTGCCACAAATGAACTGCATATTTTGTAAATGTCCCAAAGGGAAACTTGAGGTAACTTCTTTTTCAACTAGTTTAAATGTTAAACTAGCCCTCCCATCGTGCTTACTTTGGAAACTTACCTATATCAAATGCCATTTATTGACTAACAGGAAAACATTGACAACCAATAAAAAGCACTGATGGTTTTAGAAAAGGAGAAATCCTAAGCAGCCTTATTTATGATTCAGTATAACCAATCTTAAAGCAACTATTTTTGGTGGTTGTTTAACAGATGAGGCCTTTCTATTAAAACTGCTGAGTACTATATTGCTTTAACTTTATTTATGGCTCTTACAAGCCTCAGGAGAAAGAGGAGAAATTCTGAGCAAGGAACAGTATTCTACGTGATATTCTGGCTCTGCTTTAATCAATGGGAAATTCACCATTAAGTAGAATGCTGCCAGGATCTCACTGGGTGCATTGAATGCCTGTGTGATTCCAGTGCAGATGTGGCTGGGCAGTGACTGGCTTGAGAGCAGCCCTGAAGAAAAGGATTTAAGGGTGCTGGTGGATGAGGAGCTCAACATGAGCCACCAGTGTGTACTTGCAGCCCAGAAAGTCAACCAGATCCTGGGCTGCATCAAGCGAAGTGTGGCCAGCCAGTGAGGGAGGTGATTCGCTCCCTCTATTCCACTCTGGTGAGACCCCACCTGGAGTACTGTGTCCAGTTCTGGAGCCCTTGTTACAAGAAGGATCTGGATGTGCTGGAAGGTGTCCAGAGAGGGGCCACAAGGATGATCAGAGGGATGGAGCTCCTCTCCTATGAGGACAGACGGAGCAAGTTGGGGCTGTTCAGTCTGGAGAAGAGAAGGCTCCAAGGAGACCTATTTGTAGCCTTCCAGTATCTGAAGAGGGCCTACAAGAAAGCTGGGGAGGGACTTTTTAGGGTGTCAGGTAGTGATAGGACTAGGGGGAATGAGGAAAAAAAAATAGATGGGTAGATTCAGATTGGATGTTAGGAAGAAGTTCTTCCCCATGAGAGTGGTGAGACACTGGAACAGGTTGCCCAAGGAGGTGGTAGAAGCCTCATCCCTGGAGGTTTTTAAAGACAGGATGGATGTGTCTCTGAGCAACCTGATGTAGTGTGAGGTGTCCCTATCCATGGCAAAGGGGGTTGGAACTAGATGATCCTTGAGGTTCCTTCCAACCCTAACAATTCTATGATTCTGTGATGTAGCTCTGGAGGAGGCCAAGCCCATCAGTGGGGCAAGGATTGTGCCACATTACTGTCATCAGGGTTATGAGAAATTGAGATGGTGGCTGTGGAAGGAAGGAAGGAGCCAGCATGAGCTGGTAAAGTTGATACTGCCAGTCTCCATCCCAGCCTTATCCTACAGTGGATGAGATAGATGCTGAGGGGAACAGAATAGCTGCTGTTTGTGCCTGCCTGAGAACAGAGCTACCTGTCTTTTCAGCTGTTGAAATCTTTCAGCTCTTTCCCCCAAGAAGATTTTATTAACCAGTTTATGGAATAGAAAGCCTGGGGCCACCCCTGGAACAAGCAGAGAAGGCTACCTTCCTACAAGGGCTACTCTATATAATGCAGTAGATGTCTTTCTATACTTCCAGTCTACCAGCTTGACTTGTAAAACCAAGTCTATCCAGGCACAACTCTGAAGGTACTGATTTGATTTGTTGTGATACCTGTTGGGTTTGGTTTGTCTTTACATCATCATCATCCTGCATTAGAATAAAGAAAAAAAACACCTACATGTGATTCAGCTTTCTGAAGAAAAGCTGAGAATATTGTCTGACTTCACAAGACTGGGCATAAGTTGAGGAAACTTTGAAGCTGTTTAGAAACCTCATGTGTTGGGGTTTTTTTGGTGCCCCTGGCTAGGGCTTTCTGCAGTGTTTTAAACTGAAGTTTTGCTAAGACCTCAAAGTTTAGGAGCCTTGCAGAGGGAAAGCTTTCTTATTTGCTTCTCAAGTTCTTGAAGCTTTTACTGCAAGCCTTGCAAAGCTGAAAAAAAATTGTATTTCAGTAGTGGGAGAAAGTTTGTTCAGCATCTGCAAATTGGAATGAATGATGCTTTTGAAAAGCTCAAGCTTTCAGTGTCAAGGATGTCTGCGATTCTGTGCAACAGCATAACGGATGCCGTGGGCTTTAAATGCTGCTGGTGCTTTTAAGATTTGAAGCTCCCTACATGTGATTTGTTGCATCCTGTCCTGCCTGCTGGCACAGTTACTTGGTTTTTGGGTTTTGGGGGGTTTGGTTTGGTTTGTTTGTTTGGGTTTTTTCCCAAGAAGAATAATAGCAACAGTTACAAAGTTTCCTTAGGTGGACAGAGAATTAATAATTTCATGCTTGGTGTGTGCACTGGCTGTATGACATGGAAAGAGGTATCCATGTGGCAGTGGTTTTCTTGGGGGGGGTTGGCATTCAGCATGGCTTGTAAACAGAAGCAGGTGGATAAACCTTTCCAAAGTACTAAATGTCTTGTAATAACTACTGTGTAATTCAAATCCATCTAGCTCTTTCTGCACTTGCACCCACCTCTTCTTTTGACCTCGGCCACAAGGCGAGGTCTGGGTTTTCATTTGAGGTCAGAGATAACTCAGTCTGTTTCTTCATTCACTTTTGCTAAGCCTCTGTTAGTGATGACAGTGTTCATTTTGGTAGATGCTGTGTGTGGAGATAATAAATGTGCTAACAAAGGTTTTATGAAGCTCACTAATTTCACAAAGACTTGGAGGGCTCCATGGCAATGACTTAAATACAGCTGATAAAAAGATGTTTTGCATGAACCTGAAATGCAGCTACCCTTGAAAGACATGCAAATGCTTTTACAGTACATTTCAGTCCTTTACAGTACTTTTAGAAACTAAATCAAATGTATTTTGTCTTGTTGAAATTTACAGGAGGAACCAGGCAAGTAAAACAAAACCAAGATCCTGCAAACGTGGTGGGATACAAGGTTTTTTTTGGCCAGAATTAAGTGTTGCTGCTGTCTGTCTTCCAGTTTGAGACACATGACAAGGCTAGCTTGGATTTATGCAGGCAACTTCTAGCACCAGCAGCTGTGGGGAAGCAAGTGATGTGGAAAATAATTTAAAGAATATTTCTTCAAATCTCTGAGCTGTCTACTTTGTTCTGAGTGCTTTCTTCAAAACCATTTAACTGGGCCATAATTACTAGTTGCAGGTATACCTGAGCCAGTTGTAAGCTAGCTTTTTGGCATATCTGCAGCTCCTAGTACCAGAGGCTTTCCTGTGAAGCTGGGTAAATACTGGGGCAGCAGGGCTGTGTAGATAGGCTGTTTACAGTACCTGAGCTGGCTAGTTTGTGGCTAGCAATAGTAGGTCACTGTTGCTTTCCAGTCATGTTATTCTATGTCTATAGAGCCTGAAAGCTTTCAATGGTGAATATTTAGTAGGCTCATGTATTGGATGCTGCAGCTGTTACCTGGTTTACAGCATCAATTTCCTGTTTGTATGATGCCTTGGAAAGGTCCCCTTGATGTTGTGTAGTTATGTCAGGCAGCTGTCATTCTGCAGTCCACGAAAGAGACTAGCTTCAGTCACTTGCTGGTGATTAAAGCCAGAGCTTCAGAAACATGGGTTTAAGGTATGTTTACATACAAGGTTTGCATACAAGCTCTACCTTGTTTGAACCTGTTTGTTTCATGGCACCGAGAGACTGCAATATGTCAGTTCACTATTGTTCTGCATATGACTGTGTTAGAGCTACATTTGCCATTTGTGCTCAGAAATAGCCTATTTATGATCCCTGTCAGCAGGAGAGAAAAACTCTGCTAAGCCAATGGAGATCAGCAGGTCACAGGACTTGATGCCAACATGTCACTCTCACTGGAAAGCCATTGGGTCCTGTCCTCACCTCCTACTGTGATCACTTCTTCCCTCTGCTTACCCCTGAGTAGATAACTGTGGTAGCTTATGTGGATGCAAAAGGAGTTTGTATTTAATAAAAGAGAAGTAGGCAGCATCTTGTGCTGTGTGACCTACTAGGTCTATCAGGGGAAAGTGGTTCCTTGTAAAACAGATAAGGGAACTACGCTCTACTCCCTCTGGCACTGTGGTAAAGATGGAGACAATGAGTTCACAGACATCTTTAGATACCACCACTGAAGTCACATCTAGCAGAATGCTGTTCCTGTCCTGCATCGCACCACCCAGCTCTGCATCTGAGCAATAAACATCACACCAGCCCCTCCAAAGTCTCCCTGGGGCCACTTGTGGCTCTAGTTTTGGCAGCTTTGTCTGTCTTGGCCCTGGCTGCCTGGAATCTACTTCTGTGCTTCCTCCCAGAAAATTCCTTTTCCAGTGCTGCACCCAAGCTGACTGTAGGCCTTCAGTGTGCCTGCAAATAAGATGTTAGGTCTTACTTGCTTCCCATGTGCTCCCAATAGTGCCAGAAAGCACATAATGAATGTGTCTCCCTTGTTTCTTCCAGACTTAATAAGTAAACGGAGCTATAAACAGTAAGCCAAGAGGATGGGGATGGCAGGCATTTATGGGGTAATAGAAATTTGCTCATTCAACCAGTCCTTGTTCTGCTTCATGACTGTGGTATCTCAGCTTGTTCTGAGAGCAGGAGCTATCTGTGTGTCTCTTCATACAAAGAGGAGCCAAAACTGGCCCTGTCCACTGACCTGTTGCTGTCATTTTGAAACAGACTCATTATTTGCACTTGCAGTAAACATGAAAAATAGCCTTTCTCTTTCCCCCCCCCCCCCCCATTTATCACACTATAGCTGGTTTGCTTTCTCACTGGTTGGTTTTTGGTGGTGCTGTTGGTTTGGGGTTTTAAAATCTGATTTTCCATAAGTGGATGTTGTGATCCACATTCTAGTTCTTTTACTTCCTTCACCTATGTGACAGCCTATGTGTTATAGGGTACATATAACATCTAAAATCACATTCAGGAATCTATGAGAAACTCGAGTCTTAAGGTAACCCTGCCATGGTGCTGTTAGTAACACATTGCAAACAAGTAGTAAGTGGAAATAATGCACTCATTTAGAAGTAATAAATCCTTTGATCTTTCTTTGAAGCAACGGTATATGCTTAAACTACCAATTCAGGGACAACCAGATGCCCATAAAGAATGGTTCTTTGCTTTGATAGAAAATCGCTGAGGCCTGCCCAGCAGCTCTGGTCTGTAAACAGATTAGTTAAGTGCTCATCAGCTCTGATTTGCATAGGACAGTCTTCGCACACAAAACTACTTCCAGCCTTAACAAGCTATTTACTTGCAGGAAAACTACTGGGTTCCTTTTAGTTAGAAATCTCAGCAGAAAATTGCTTTGTGAGAAAGGGCAGGATTCTGATTTGGAAACAGAGCCTTTCCTCTGCATAGATGTTAATAGGCAATTGGTGACTGGTAGTCTGTTGTGATTGCTTAGCCTCTTTATTGCTGGATTGTGGGAATTAGAAGAATAGCTCATACTTGGAAATTCAGAGAAGAGTTACTGCTTTCTGCTCCTTGATGGCATTCATCCTTGGCTGGATAAAGAGAGGACATGGGGAGAGGATTGGGAAGTCTGCAGGAGAAGGATCCCAGAGCTGAAGTGTTCACTGAAGAGTATTTCTCTAGGCTGTAAAATACTCATCACCTTTGAATGAAATTAAATGCCTCATGGATGCTTGCTGGTTTGTGTGCAGAAATTGTGTGCAGCCTGCAAATTTGGCACTTCTCGTTTTTCCTTGTTTAAACTTCTTTCAATCCCCACAGTTACTTTTGTCTAATACAAAGGGAGGTCAGGCTCGCCCACAAACATAGCAGATGGTGAGATTCGCCCTAGAGGATAGGAGAGCTACAATACTTCAGTGTCTTTTGCATTTTAAAGTGCATTAACTTCTCAGCTGATTTCAGCCTGGCCAGTGGTTTGTTTTTATTTCCTGACTCATGAAAGCAACAAAACAGCCACTTTTTCAATGGGGAGGAAAAAAAATATCAAAAGGGGGTTAAAAAAAACCCACAAAGCATTGCTGAAACCATTGTGAGCAGTTTCAGTGCAAATCTGCTGCAGCTGGAACGGTCCTAAAAATGATAAACTAGATTATTTCTGTGTTAGTGATCTCAGAAACTTTGGGGTGACAAGTATACAAGTAAGGGCAAAATGTAGGCATGTGTGATTTAAAACAGAATACCAGTGTTAGACACAGGTAAGTTAATCAGGGAACAGTGAAATCAGCTAATCAGTAGCAGTAAAAAATGTTATTAATCAGTTTTTTTCGACTGCTTAGACTCTTTCCATTTTGTTCCCCTCCTTTTGCTTGGAAAGTAAATTTAGGTTAGTGTTTTTGTGCCTGAAAACACAGTGTGGAAGGCTGGACTCTAAGGGAAATATATCTATAATTTTTATGGAAAGGCTGAATAAATCCCTCTTTGGTTTTCACTTATTTATTTCGTCAGCCAGATGCCAGTTTTTCACTTAGGCTATGATAAGGACATTACCCAAACACTTCCTTCAAAAATAAAATAGCATTATTACAGGGCAGTCTGCATTAGCCCATCAGCCATCTGCCTTTGAAGGCTGGTGTTCAGCCCTTCAGTTTTATAGCACCAAGATTCAAATATGGGATTGCTAGAGGAAATTAATTACTAGTAAATTTAGAACAAAGGAAAGAACCTGCAATTTCACAGCATGTAAAACACCTTTTGGAATTCTTTGCTCTCTTCTTGGAAACCCGTGTGTCAAATTCTTGGAATTATTTTAAAGGGCTCAGTAAAATGCATAGCTGTCCAACAAGCCATAGTAAAATCTGTTGCTTAAGGACATAAATAGCAAGCAGAAGATTATTTTGTCTCTAGCCACTTCAGACCGCATCTGTTCAGTGTGCATTGCAAAGCACTGCTGGGCTTGAATTTCTGCTACCCTGGGCGCTGTGGGCAGAGAGCAGGCCCTGGTGGGAAGAAGTTGTCCAAGATGATTGACAGCTGCCTAAACATGAGCCAGCAGTGTGCCCAGGTGGCCAAGAAGGCCAGTGGCATCCTGGCCTGCATTAGGAGTAGTGTGGCCAGCTGGAGCAGGGAAGTCATTGTGCCCCTGTACTCTGCATTGGTTAGGGCACACCTTGAGTACTGTGTCTAGTTCTGGGCCCCTCAGTTTAAGAAGGACATCGAAACACTTGAACGTGTCCAGAGAAGGGCAACAAGGCTGGGGAGAGGCTTTGAGCACAGCCCTGTGAGGAGAGGCTGAGGGAGCTGGGGTTGTTTAGAAGAGGAGGCTCAGGGATGACCTCATTGCTGTCTACAACTACCTGAAGGGTGATTGTAGCCAGGAAGGGGTTGGTCTCTTCTCCCAGGCAGCCAGCACCGGAACAAGAGGACACAGTCTCAAGCTGCGCCAGGGGAAGTTGAGGTGAGGAGAAAGTTCTTCACGAAGCAAGTAATTCGTCATTGGAATGTGCTGCCCAGGGAGGTGGTGGAGTCACCATCCCTGGAGGTGTTCAAGAGGAGATTGGATGTGGCACTTGGTGCCATGGTCTAGTCATGAGGTCTGTGGAGACAGGTTGGACTCAATGATCTTTGAGGTCTCTCCCAGCCTTAGTGATACTGTGATACTCTGTTGCTGTGCCAGACCCCTGAACTATCTACAGCTGCTGCGTCCTTCCAGCCCAACTCCTATTAACCACCAGAGTCCAAGCAGAGGTGGCAGTGAGCTCAGAACCCACATGGCTTCACACATTGACTGTCCTACACATCAGCAGTACCTGCATCTGTCTGAGATTTTTTGAACCTCTTCCATCTTCATCCATTTTTTAGGTTCAGCTACTTTAGGTTTTTGTTCACGCTGCTTCATGTCACTTCTTAATGTACAAAGAAACACCTTTAGTTCAGTCTACTATTAACCTGACTTTTCTGTTCATTCTTTTTCTACTGGCTCTCAGTTCCCCCTCTCTTCAGTTCTCTTTTGTTTGTTGCCTCCAGATCACAGTCTGTAAAAAGCATTTCTCACTTGCTTCCTCCCATAGCCACTCTCGTGTGGTCATCTCCTCACTGTGAGTCCTTCTCACATCCAAAAATGTGACCAATAGAGATGCATCATTCTCATCCCTAAAGGCAGCATTTGACCCTGCACCAGCCACTGCCACAGTTTTCCTTTCATTTTCCTTGTAATCTAGTGTGTATTGTCTCCCTTGGCTCTCCTGCTCCATTTGACTCACTTTCTGTTCTGTTTTATCTTTGCCACCCCTGGTGCTCACACAGGAGTAATGCAGACACTGTAGTGAGTTTGAAGAGCTTTAAAGTCATCTCTTCAAGTCATTGAAGGGTTTGGATTTTGTCACCACATTCACTTGTGTTTTCCTCTCTTGTCCCTTACCCCTACTCCCTGACCTGGCTTTTTGACTGAGATAGCATCAAGTCCCCTCACTTCTCCTTCAAAAACAGAGGTATCAGTATCAGTCTCAAAGGCTGTGCCCTAACCAGTGGTGTAGTCCAGAGCAGGAACCTGCTGTACAGCACATTTTCTGAGCATGTCCATACTTTGATTCCCCTTGCAGAGCAATCCCAGAGTAACTGCTCAGGTTTTCTTTCAGTGCTCCAGCTCTGTCTCAGGCACTCTGACCTCCTCATGGACCTTCTGTACAGACGACCAGACTGCAGCTGGTCTGGAGAAAGCTCCAGTTGTAAAGCACAGCATGGGCACTGGCTTCTCAGTACCCACTGTGTAGCTTTCCACAGTGGAGTGTATCTTCTCTTTGGTGAAATGTCATCTCTGGGGCCATATTCTACATATCATCAATGCTCATGCCAGGAAGCATACTGCTACTGGCCTAACACAGAAGATGTAGCATTCAGTTAGCTTTGTATTCTCAAGGAACTAACCAGGTTCTTATTGTGGAAAGAAGATATATTCACCTGATTGAATAATTGCTCTCTGTGGGGGCTTTGCTTTTATGACTCTGGATTTTAAAAGGTTTCAAAATACTTTTGCATTCATGAGAAAAAATGTACTTTGACAACATAATGGCTGACAATCCTGTTGGTTGTAAGGAATTCTTTTGAGGGCAAGCTGCGAAGTCCTCAGTGGCCCTGGTAGGGGTAGATTTCCAACCCATTAGTCCCCCCTTTATTTTATTTATTTTATTTGAAAGCTTCCCTTCCCAAAACCCACAAAGGAAGAATAGGAAACAATCATCAACGTGGAGGTGACTTTTCCATTTCCTTCTCTCTCATGTAGTTGTTAACAGTAATTTACAGTTGCTCATTTACATCAAGAGGGCTGTGATCTTTCTACCTAAAGTAATAAAAAAATCAGTGTGTAGGGCTTATTAATTTACTGCATGCCATAAAGGCTAACAAATTGTACTGTATAAAAGAATAGTGCCAAAGTATTTACTAAAAAGCATATGATATTGAGAGTAATTCTGCTTCTTGTTGACTTCCCTAACCTCTGTGGGGAAAATTGTCAGAGCATTAGGCATGTTCATCAGCTGTGCTGTATGGCAGACCTGAGAATATGAAAGGAAAACCCACAGTGAATATTTTTTGATGCATGCACACCTTTTTATTTCCATCTTCCACTTGAGTAATGCCATTTGGACATGATTCTACCCTAAGCAAGTGAAAAATCTGAGTGCTTCTGGAGCTGATTAAAGTTTTACCTTTTATTTCAGTAAAACAGGATTTTTTTCTCCCATATTACTTTGGGGGGGGGGCACAATTCAAATTGGAATGTGGCTCTTCAAGTTACCAAAAGTGTCAGATTTTTTCTAAAGATCAGAGTCTAATATTAAACCAAATCATTTTGTGAGAAATGGTGAGTTCAAAGTGTAGCTGACTTCTGAATTGTATTACTGTGTGCCAGGATCTCTCAAAAGTGATCAGTGGGGCAAACTGTCTGAACTTTCTGGGTCCCTCAGTTAAAGAAGGACATTCAGACACTTGAACGTGTCCAGAGAAGGGCAGCGAGGCTGATGAGAGGCCTTGAGCACAGCCCTGTGAGGAGAGGCTGAGGGAGCTGGGGTTGTTTAGCCTGGAGAAGAGGAGGCTCAGGGGAGACCTTCTTGCTGTCTACAACTACCTGAAGGGTGGTTGTAGCCAGGAGGGAGTTGGTCTCTTCTCCCAGGCAACCAGCACCAGAACAAGGGGACACAGTCTCAAGCTGCACCCGGGGAAGTTTAGCCTCGAGGTGAGGAGAAAGTTCTTCACCGAGAGAGTCATTCGTCATTGGGATGTGCTGCCCAGGGAGGTGGTGGAGTCACCGTCCCTGGAAGTGTTCAAAAGGGGATTGGATGTGGCACTTGGTGCCATGGTTTAGTCATGGAGTCTGTGGTGACAGGTGGGACTTGATGATCCTCGAGTTCTCTTCCAACCTTGGTGATTCTGTGATTCTGTAAACTTGAAAAGTTGAGTTAAGATCAATAAATTTGTTAATGAAAGGGTAGCCAAGTATTAAATATCTAGAAGTCAGGAATTGTAGGATCACAATTAGGAATATGGTTAAGTTAATATTTTTATAGATGAGGAGGTAAACCAGGACAACCCATTATTGAAGTCTACAGTCACTGCTACACTGAGTAGCTATCTGTCATCTCTGTGGCTTCAGGTGTGGAGAAGAATCACAGAATGGTTGAGGTTGGAAGGGGCCCCTGGAAGTCATCTGAGCCAACCTCCTTGCTCAGTCAGAGCCACCTAAAGACAGTTGCCCAGGACCATTACCAGATGTCTTTTGAACATCTGCAAGGATTGAGACTCCAGTCCCTGGCCAGCCTGTGCCCATGGTCAGTAAATAGGTGTTTCCTAATGTTCAAACAGAACCTTCTTTGTTGCAGCTTTAGCCTGTTGCCTCCGGTCCTGTCACTGGGCACCCCTGAAAAAAAAATACCAGAAACTCCCTCCTCTTCCCACTCTTCCTTCAGGTATTTATATACATTTATAAGACCCTGAGCCCCCACTCCAGGATGAACAATGTCATTGATCTCAGCCTTTCCTCACGGGAAAGATGGCTCCAGTCCCTTCATCATCTTTGTGGACTTCTGTTGGACTCTTTCTAGTACGGTTTTTGCCATGTAGAAAAGCACGTTAGCGTGACTGCAGACAGCAGAGCTTCTCTAGGGAAGAGCAGGGACTGAGCCCTGGTTCTCTGCACATCCTCTACCAGGGCTTTTCACACAGGTACCCAAGCATGCTGGTCTGCAACAAGATGGCTTCATGCTCATCTAACCTGCGGTGAGGTTAGAAACCTGTGGCTTCACTGTAACGTTCTGCCCACACAGGGCCCACTTCCCAACTGTAGAGATCCCCAAGTCCTCTGTGAAAGAGTAAGCTATCCTTTCTGAAATAAAACTTTCTTGTTCTATTTGTGCTGTAATCATCTGGATCAGCAAAGAAAACAGGCTCTAGGTGAAAGATTTGTGCTGGTGGTGGCCAAACCAGCTGAGTAGAAGGAGCCAGAGTGAAAACAGTCAGGGGTGAAAGTCAGAAATTCCTTTCTGACATGCAGTGGCTTTGAGTGTTAATACTTTTTACTGTGGGAAAGAGCATCTGTCTGATCCTGATTCATCTGTTTTCCTTTGTAGGGTGGCCCTGTGAGTCGTTATAGGCTCAATCAAGGTGAAAGGCAAACTTAACCAGGCCACCCTGAATGCAGTGATGATGTCCTATTTGAAAGCTTTTCTGCTAATGGTCAGAAGAATATACTTAGAATTCAACTGGCAACGATTTAATTTGCTGTAATTTGATGAAGTGCCGCGGTTTTGCGTGGGACAGCCTAACTCTTCCATTGATCTAGGCTGAACTACAATCCCTGATTTGAGATAACAAATAGCAAGCTGATCATAAATAAATAATAAACAAACTGAAAATCTGAATTGGCTGGCTAGGCTATTTGCTGTGAAATATTTCCTCAACTCCATAAATAATATTTGGTTCCCATCCAGATGAGGAGTGATTTACTTCACCAGACAGGTAAAACAGAATGAATAACAAGACCTTAACACACTGAATCAAATGAGAAAATAAAACCTGTGATAGATGTGACATTTGGAGAAATGTTCAATTTTGTTTGGAAATAATGCAATGTGCCTAACAGGAGGTAAGAGCAAAGCAGCAGAAATGTCACTGTATTCTGTTAGCAGCTTAATGTGGGATGCAGAGTTTTTAACAGGTCCAATCTATTTTAATAGACTGGTTGTTTTTTTTCCTTCACAGAATTTTTGTGTGGGGGGGTCACAAATGGGTGTATCCCTCTACCCTCTCTGCTTTATAGCTCATCACTGTCACACGTGACATCAGTATTGCTGTATTGTGCAAATGTGTCTACAGTTTGTTGGGGTTTTTTTTTCCACAGGATTCCTGAGCCTGAAGTGGCTGGTGAACTGGTTTTATGTTTTATTTCTTCTGATTTAGATCAAAAGAATGACTTCCACATGGGTGAGCTTTTTGCAATATGCTTTCAGAACAGTGCCAGATGACAGACCTCAGTTTTGTTCCACTGTTAGTCTGCATGTTCAACATGCAGGAATTTTCCAGAGTCTTTACTCACAGACCTTACACCACCACTACCAACAAAAATCTCTCACAAAAACCTCCCCAAAAGAACCCCTGGCTACCTCATGTTCCCTCTTCAGTGATGATCTGCCTTTAAGGAGGGAGCATGCTGTGTATTGACATGCAAAAGGAAGCTCCAAAGGGACTGACAACTCCTCTACCAAGTAGCTTTTAAACTAGAGTTAGCCTGAGATCTGGGGCAGCCTGCTCATTTGCACATCAATATCCTAATGCTCCTCCTTAGCTCTGGAGATGTCGCAGTGTTACTTCCAGGATAAGGTGGCTAGCTTTGTTATTTAGAGATATGCACACATTAGGAAGCTGGATGTGATCCTGGGAAAAGTTCCAGGAGTGTTTTAGCCCACAGCACAGGGCATGTTGTGGGTAAAAAGCTACAACATGGAATGCACTCATCACATGCACACACTGTCACAGGGGAAGATGTGCTTTGGGCAGCTATGGAAAGGTGAGTGAAGCATCACTTTCTCTGCCTGCTTTCTGCCAGTGCCACTATCTTGGCCAAAGGCGCCCCTCTGCCCAAGCCTCCCTGCCCTAACCATGCCAGTGGCATCCTACTGTACAAATTTGGCCGTGGTATGTGGAAAATGTATGTGAAGAGCAATGTTGAGGAAGTAAAAGTCAATTGGATTTCTGAAGAACAGATGAACAGCAGACCAGGGTACCATGAGCGAACAGGCCCAAGACTGGCCGTCCCTTTAGTGCAACAGAAATCCAAGCTCCACTTCCTTCAAGCATTTGACACTGAAGCCTGAAAAATTCAAGTGAGGGAAATAAAAATGCTGTTTGCTGACAGTGACAGTAATTAATCATCAAAGAGTTCACAAATAGTGACAAATTCATCCTTAGGAACACTTCTAACAAACACATTCTAGCTCAGTCATCCTGCTACTGAGTTTCACAGTTAGCATTACTGCAGGCTGTGTAACAGCATCTGTGGATCTTTGTCTTCATCTTTGTGTTCAATATCAAACAGAAGCTCTGGCCTGGTAAAGATGCAGATATATTTGTCCTTTAGGATTTGAGGTGGGGTTTTTAGCTTCTTGTACTAATGATTTGTGATACTAATGCCCAGTGGTAGCTGAATATGAGCTAGAGGTGCATTCATGATGGATTTTGGCACCTACTGCTGTGTCATAGCAATAGATGTTATTGCTGGATCTGTCTTCTTGATGTCAATAACTGTTCTCAGTTGTGCCTCCAGTTCTTCCTTCCTCCTTGTTTAGGCTCAACAGTGCTTGGAGAATTGCTTGGAGAAGAACTTTACAAATTCAGAGTTTGCACCTCACAGAAATATGTAATTGCAGTGAAACAGTTCCTGTGAAATAGTCCTCTTTGAACTGTAGTCTTGTGTAAGAATAGAAAAGCACCATATATGTGGTCACCTGACCATATAGCTCTGCCTCCTGTCATACACAGTAATAAATGATGGATGTGGAGAGAAGAGTGTGACAACACGGAAAGCACTCCATGATGTTTCTCCAGTCTTTTCTCCTGCTCTCTTTCTGCTTTGTA